>NC_000077.6:79316620-79616620 GCF_000001635.26 Mus musculus | reverse complement strand
AATCCTTGCAAGACCATCAGGACTCATTTTGAGCTATTTAAACAGCAGCTGTTGTAACAGTCCCATGTTACATTTGAGGACACCGAGGCTCAGGGAAATTGAGCCATTTAGGCAGTCACCAGCATTGGCAGCTACTGAACAGGAGCTTCCTGACCCTATAGTACCAGCAACTGCTTTCTACTGCTTCCCTGCCCTCTGCAAGTGAGTGGCCTCTACTGGGCCACCTGTGTGCAAGGAATACCGACTCAAAGCCCCTACATCCCACGTGTGAAGACAGATCTGGCTGAGGTGCTGCTCTGTGAGTGTGTGCAAGCCCTGGCCTCACTTCCTAACATGGTCAAAGGAATATAAAGATTCTGGAGGATTGTATTTGAAGTCAGGCTACAAGAGAGATCCTGTCTCAGAGGATGCTGGGTCTGCTGAGTTCCAGGAAGAGGCAGGGGCTCACTCTCACACCAAGGAGTACAGCAGGTAACACTGAGAGCCAGCAGTCCCGGGCTCCTCTGGCTCCCATGAGAGGAGAGAGCAAGCCCCGGGGCTGGCAGGGGTGATGGAACAGCTGAGACACGCACAGCTGGACCAGCAGCATGCTGCCAGAGGAACTGGTGGTTCTGCTGGCAGAGGGATGCTGATCTTTCGCATTGGGAACCATTCAATTACCAGGCTTCCCCTTCTATTTCTGTTGCTCTTCTCTTCAGGCTGGTTTCTTCCATCTATCCCCCAGAGTCGCATGTCTCTGATGGAAGGATGCTGTGATGCTGTGAGCCAGCTGTGGTCAGCTTACTGGTAAGATCTCTCCCAAGCCCAGCTGCCTCCCAGACCTCCCCCACACAGGCCTGGCAAGCCAGTGAAGGTCAAGCAGCCCTTTGTCTCTAAGATCTCAGGCTTTCAGCACTTAGAGGTAGTGAATAAACATTAGCCCTTCCTACCAAGAATCAAGTAAGTGCAGAGCAACTGCCTTTATGCCAGGCACTGTTTGATCACGCTGTAGACAGACTTATTCCAGGTTCACAGGCTTCTGGGTCCTGAATAGTATTCTTATTCCCATTTTACAGATGAGGACAATACACTAGGCTCAGATGTTTGGGGTTAAGGTCCTAAAACCATGAGGAGGCAGCTGAGCCCAGACAACCCCCAGTAACTATTGCTATTGAAATAATTTTGATCACTTATAATAAGTTCCAGGCCTTGCTCTGACCAGAGAAAAAAACAAAGCTAAGAAATTTTGCACCAGTACAGACAATCCTTGCTTAAGAACTGGAATAGTAAAGGAAAGAATAGTTAAAAGACATTGAACTGCTAAAGAAAGATTGGCCACTAGCATCATCCAGACTGTAGACTTCGAGCCTGTTACTCAGATGCCAATATTAAAGCTCTGGGAAGAAGGGCGTGGTGGCATGTGCAGTAACCCCCAACAGGATGGTCACTAGATCCAGCCAGCCTAGTCCACATAGGGAGACCTCAAAGCAACCCCCTCCCCAAACACAAATAAAACCAACCTGAGAAGACACCTGGCTCTGGGTGAGCTACACAAGTACCCCACATCCTGTCTCTCCCACAGACCACAGCCGGAGCACTAAGTGAGGAACCTAAAGAGCCAAGGCTCCACAGGGTGAACAAAGGGAAAACAAAACCTTGAATTTGGGGGATTATCTTTACCCTTCTTTCTATTTCCTGTGCAGCAGATGGGGAGAGAGGGGGCTCTAAATCTAAAAGAAACCTTTCTGATGCAAAGCTGGAGAGGGGTCCCACCTGAGTAAAAAAACAAGGAAAATGCCCTAGGTATTTCTTTCTCTCCCTTTTCCTCTGTGTGTGTGTGTGTGTGTGTGTGTGTGTGTGTGTGTGTGTCTGTCTGTCTGTCTGTCTGTCTCTCCCACAAGGCAAGCTTAGGTCCCAAAGCTGAGTGGTGGCAGCAGCCACACAGTCATGTGTATGTGGCAGTGGTGGCAGAGAAGAGAGGAGGGGTAGAGGGGGTGAGAGAGAAATTAGGAAAAGAGCCCCTGGGAAATGGGCAGGGCAGGACCCTGAGAAGGTGGAGCTGGGGAGTGGTTGGAGACCCTTGTGTGAGGCTGACTGAAGTCCTGAGCTGCAGACAGGAGTAAACAGATCATTTCAGAATTGAGCAGCTGACTAAGGAGACAGTGGACCGGCCGTGGGTGTGCATCCATGGGGAAGCTATGAAGAGCCCGGCACCAGCTTTGGGAACGGAATTGGCTACGTTAGAAGAGCTGCTTACAGAGCGGGCAAGCGGAGATGCTAGGCTTCAACTTAACTGGACTAATTTCCTAATTAAAAAGAAACCTACACTATGCTGACATTTCCCTGAGATATCTAATGAGACCTAGAGTCTTCTAGTCTTCAAGATGCCCAGAACACAATCCAAAATTATTCACCACACAAATGGAAAAGATGGTAACATTGTGTACTGGAAAACATGGTAACAAAGTTACTGACTCTAAGATGACCCAGCTGTTTCCATGTTTCATCAAAGGTTTGTTGGGGTTTTTTGATTTGGGTAGCATGGGTCCTTGGACCTGTGGCCAGGGTGCCGGCAGCTGGCTAGGAGAGCGATATAGGGATAGCAAATGGCAAAAGAAGCTGGGGAAGGGGGACTCCAGCAAAGGCTGGTGCCTGGGCTAGCTGAAGCAAAGCTGGAGGGCTGGCCCTGAGCTCCGAGGCCCAGAGGCTTAGGGTGTAGCTGCAATGGGACACTCTGAGTTAGATCCCCTGCAGGAACTGGGTGTGGTGGCATCCTTGTCAGATCGGTACTCAGGAGGTGGGAGGAGGGGACAGTCACAGTTACCCTGGGTTTGCAGACAGGAGGCTGGCTGCAGTGCTTTGTCCTAACAACACAATCTCCAGGCCTCTTCCTCAGAGTCTTCTCAACAGCCTAGAGGAGTGGTTCTCAACCTGTGAACCTAGCCAAGACCCCTCTGCCAAACCTTTGTCTCCAAAACTATTTGCATTACAATTCATAACAGTAGCATAATTAGTTATGAAGTTGCAACGAAAATAATTTTATTATGGTTGGGGTTCACCACATCATGAGGCATTAAAGGGTTGCAGCATTAGGAAGATTGAGAAGCACTGGCCAAGAGAAACAGCACATAGTCCTCTGGCCTCACCCCACATTAGAGGAGTCAGGAGGCAGAGGCAGAAGCACCTTAGCATCCGGGACTCTTCTCTTTGCAGACCAGTCTTTCCCCCTGCCACCCACCCAGAGGGCTCTCACTCTTCTCTGGGGCCTCTGGGGCCTCAGGGCCAAAGGCCCAGCTGCTTGTTTATCCACTTTCCCAGGCACACAATAAGGCCTGTGTTCTGAAATCCAGAAGACAAAGGGTGCAGGCAGCCACTGACCTCCGCTAATTCTCAGGGAGGGATTCTCAGGGAGGGCGGAGAGGGGAGCAAGGCAAGAGTTCCCACAGAGCCAGGTGCAGACAGAGAGGGAAGAGTTTCCAAAGAGGGTCCTACCACTCAGTCCCCATACCTTAGGCCAGGCTGAAGAGTCTGGTGTCAGTTCCTAATCACCACTCCCAAAGCCTGCACCCCATGGGATGCTCAGGGCATTGTGGTCTGTGTCTACAGTGGAATCTGTGCAGTCACATTACCCCTAGAAGACTGGTTTTCACACATCTACAGTGCTGACTCTCAGGATCAACTAAGACAATAACTAAGCAAGGAATAACGAACGTTGCACCATGCTCGCCAAGGATGCTGGGTGAAAAGGTGCTTGCTTTGAGGGAGCTGGAGGGGAACAGGTTCTGGCAGGAATGGGCAGAGGGGCCTGCCTGCAGCTCCACCATCAAGGTACTTGGTCAGGAGTCTTGGAGAGCACCTTCTTCTTTATGCCTCAGTTTCCCTTTTTGGAAAAAAATGGAAGCGCTGAATAACACTAAATACCAGCAGCCTTGGGAGTCTATAGAGTTGGGGTGTCTCCCCAGGGTTGTTTGGGGTACACACGAGGTTAGGGAAGAGATGAAAACCAGAGTAGCCAGTGTCTCCCTCTAAGGCACAGGGCCCTGTGGAGGACTCAACCAATGTCCACAAATAATGGCAAGACCTGAAGCAGGTCCTGATGGCTGCTCTCCTCTCCTCCTGACCCACCCCTGTTTGACCAGGTGCACAGGATACCTCAGTCAGGGCCAGAAAGAGCAGACTGAGCCAAACCTGAGTTTGCTTTAGGCAAATGTCTGTTAAACCTCGGTTCACTGAGATGAGACAGGAAGAGAACTCTGCAGGGGTTCTGATGGGGGAGGGGTGAGCCAGTCATGAAAGGTTCTCTACCCTCTTTTCCTGGAGAGGATGCATCTTGGGTGACACTGGGGAAGAATCTTCCCAAAGGGTGATGCCTCCAAGCCACTTTAGGAAGCTACCTTTGAGCTGCTGTGCTTTCTCAACATAGCACACACACACACACACACACACACACACACACACACACACAGGCAGGTTTTTTTCTCTGCATTTGAGCCATATATGGGTTTTTCTTCCCAAAGCTGAGGGTCCCTGATGGAAAAACTCTCCTGGGCTGGTAAGAGCACCCACTGCAACTCATGGACCTGAGCTTGGAGCCTAGCAACCGTGTTGTAAAACGCTGGGTATGGCTTGCATGTGCACCCCCAGTGCTGTTGGGAGTGCAGACAGGGGCATCACTGGGGCCTGCTGGCAACCAGTCTAGCTCTAGGTTCAGGGAGATACCCTGCCTCAAAGGAATAAGGAAGAGCAGGACACCCACCTGGCATCCTGCTCTGGCCTCCCTGCTTATTCACAGGAGCTGAACCCTGCACACGCGCGTGTACACAGCACCCCTCCCCCTTCCAGGGTTTGTTGGTGAAAAAGATGAAGGAAATTTCAAGAGCTAAGGTGGTGAAGAAGGACTATTGGGACGTCTCTGGCTAGGGTAAGATACCATGAAAGGAGACCTGTCACCATGGCCCAGGCCACCCGTCCTGGGTAGTGTAGCCTCAGCTAAGCTGTGGCTGGAGCCCTTTCAAGACTCCATCCAGCATGTCCAGGTGTCACCAGCGGCCCCTTAATCAGTCTGAGCTGCTACAGTGCAGAGTCCCTCTGGCCACCCACGAGAGCTTTGTTTAGTGTCTGAATAGTAATGAAAATGACAGGCGTGTGGGTGGCCCCTGAAGTAGGCTGTCCTCTGTCCCTGCCTTCAGCAAACATTTCTTCAGCTCCACGGGGAGAATGACAAGCTCCCAGGAAGTCCCCAGGGAAAGGACAGATGTCCTGCTGTACATTAGGAGTAAAATAAAAATAGCCTTGGGAAGAGCATAAAAGCATGGAGGTGACTGATCACCCGCCCACACGTCTGGGCCGTATGTCACCCCAGGTCTCTGTGGTAGACAGAGCTGGGCTGGAATCCCCCCTTTTCCGTTCACCAGTGGTGTGAGCAAAGGCCAATGACTCAGCCTCTGAATTCCACCTCATTATCTGCTGGGATTTAGAAACACGCAGGCTCTAGAGAAGTAACACTGTCCCAACTCCCTGAGCTGCTCTCCTCAGAGGCTGCTCTCAGCAGACGCTGCTCTGCTGCGTGCTGGCTGGCGGCTGCATATTGGCTGGTGGCTAATCCTTCCGTTTCCTCTCACAAGAGTTTTCAATCTGCTGAATTTAAAAACGGAATTGGATCATTTAAGAACCCCAGCAGGGTGGTGGGGACAGTAAAAAAGGGAAGGCTCACAGTATTTCAGGGGTAATTAAGACAGAAGTGGCCATAAGGTCACCTCCTGGATGTTTCTGGAGTCCTGTTGGTGGAGATTTAAAGGAAGGAGAGTCCAGAGGGCTGGGGACTTCACACTGGGGCAGCCAGAGGATGTGACTGTGCTGGACCTAAAGGATGGACACAGCAAACATTCAGTTGTGGGGAATACCGGGGAGCAGAGAAAAGGTGGAGAGAACAAGAAGACATGGGAGGGGTGGACAGGAGCTCAGGACAGGCGGCAGTGGTACCAGCTGGTTGGGGGTGCAGCACCTGCTTTGGTGGCTGGAGAACACAGAGGGCAGGGAAGCTGGCCAGGAAGTCACCATGTCCTCTGCTGGGGGTGAGGGTAGTGATTAGCAGGGGCTCAAGGACCCAGGTTTGTACTTAGGAAGGTGCTGGAAGGTATAGGGGGGGAAGACAGGTAGAGCTTAATGAGGCCAGTCCAGTCCAGAAGAGAAGCCAGGGCCATGTGGGGATGGAAAGAAGGAAGTTTGCTTCTGGTGTGACAGACACAGGGAGGCCAGGTTGACACCTAGGGGTCATTTCCTGAATCTCTATAGAAAAGGAGATGGTGACCAATGCACCTGGGGCATCGGGTAGGTTTTGGTCGGCCAGGGTGGCATGTCTGCCTGATCACAAATCCAGGTCCCCTGGACTCTCAGACACAAGGCCCTCCCGGCCAGTCTTCCATTGTCTCACTGATGACACAGACCGGTCTGCAAGGGCAGCCGTGGCAGAAGAGGGAACTTGTCTCCACCAAGAGGACACGGGTGGCTCTGGCTGACTGTGAGGGACAAGGTTTTGTCCTATGGCTTCAGTGACCTGCTTCAGGGAAGGCCACAAACACAGCTTCTTCTCTCGGTCACTCAGCCAACACCAGCCCCCAGGTGTGCTGAGGTCCACAGGGTGCGGGCAGATGAGTTTGAGGCCCAGGGTACATCGGGGTACATGATAGCTCAAAGGCACAGCCACCACCGCCCTGTTCTCTCAGTGGGGAGGAAAGACATGGATACCCCTACTCTGAGCTACTGACAGGACAGAGACTGGGAGACTCTCGACCAATCAGTTGGGTGGAGGTTCTCACTTTGCAAGGCTGCTTTTCGGTCTTTCCCTTTTTCTTTTCCTTTCCTTTCTCATTTTTTATTTTTGTTTTTATTTATTTATTTTGAGGCAGGGTCTCAGGTAGCCCAGGTTGGCCTTGAACTCCTTATCTTGTGTCTACCTGTAGCGTGTTTGGGATTAGTGCTGCCTGTTACTGTACACTGTTTATGCCTGTCTCCATGAAGTGCAGGGAATCAGAGCTTTGTGCATGATAGACAAACATTCTACCAACTGAGCTACATCCCCTGGCCCTCCCTCTTGAGCCTGCCTTTCTAACTGCTCCTAGCACCAGGCCAATCCCAGCCATCCTTGGACTAGCAGAGTTCTAGTTGACATTGATGGCCCAGTCCTGAATTCTGAAGCCAGGTCCAATCTATGCATGCTACTTGCTTTGGTTTTTTTAAGGTTTAGGAAGATTAAGAATTAATGAGGGCAAGGCAGGGCGCACCCCTGGGAACTGTTTCCTGGCTGTGGGCCAGGGAGCTCAGCCTGTAAGGGGGAAGAAGGACACTTGGACAATGCTTCCCCAAGGGAGGGGCACACTAGGGGTCACACCGTGGGCAAGTGGTCTCTGGTATCCTCCAGCCCAGTGTCAGGGCCTCTGTGGACACTGTTGATTCTTTTGGGTTTTTGTTGTTGTTTTTTGTTTTTCAAGACAGGGTTTCTCTGTGTAGCCCTGGCTGTCCTGGAACTCACTTTGTAGACCAGGCTGGCCTCGAACTCAGAAATCCACCTGCCTCTGCCTCCCGAGTGCGTGCGCCACCATGCCTGGCTGATTCTTGGGGCTGCTGGAGGGGCACTGTTCATCCTAGAACTTTACTGGGGTTTCTCCCACACTCAAATGAAATGCCTTCCTCTCTTCCTCAGAAGCTGCAATTGGGCTGAAGACCTCACAGCCTCTGGGGAATCACGTTTTAGCTTCCGAGGCAAAACAAATTAAGGCAGCTCCAGCCAGAAGCCCTGGTGCCGCTCCTCCACACGATGAAGGAAAGGTTACAGGTCCTGGGAGAGGACCATAGCCTCACCACCCACCCAGACACAAACAAACTGTAGCCCCCTTGAGCCTGGGGTTTTCTCCTGTGAAATGACCAGGATGCAAAGGCCAACTTGCACTGTAACCATGGAGACCAAGGAGAATTTTGGACTTGAAAGCTATTGATTTGAGCAGTGGCTTATTAAGAATCCTGTGGGAATCAGGCAGGCCCCTAGGAAGGCTACTGGGGGAATGGTGTCCTGCTCACCAGACAGTTTCTGTTCTCTTGAAATTCCACAGGGGTCCTGAGTGGAACCTCAGTGCCCACAGGCCAGGCAAAGGACCTGCCCCCACCAGCCCATCGACCAAAGGGGCCTGCCTTAGGTATTTCTGTATTGTGGTGATAAGACAGCATGACCAAGGCAACTTAGAGTTTATTTGGGGCTCACAATTTCAGAGAGTGAGTTCACGACCATCATGATGGGGAACATGGCACTTGATAAGCAGGTACTGGAGCCGCAGCCACGAGCTCACATCTTGATCCACAAGCATGAGACCGAGAGAGTTAACTGGGATTGTTGTGGGCTTTACACCTCCTTCAACAAGAGTCACATGTCCTAATCCTTCCCAAACAGTGCTGCCAACTGGGGACCAAGCATCCCAACATATGAGCCTATGGGAGCCAGTATCCTTCAAACCAGCACAGGGCCGATTTCCAGAAACCTATCTGTCCTGTAATGGATTCAGTAATCAGGCCCTGCTGGAGTTACCAAGAAGATATCTCAAACCAATGAAGAAAGCAAAGATTAAGCTGGCCCATCCATCCATCCATCATGCCTGCCCTGAAACAATGAGGGCTACCAGCCTAGTTCTGTCCATGAAGCAAGCTGTGCCCAGGAAGGTTGAGCCCCTTGCCACAGTCTCTAGGAGTCTCAAGGTCTAGGAGTCTCAAGGTCTATCACAGGAAAAGTGGTTCTCAAGAGGCTGAGCATACACTTAACATGCACAATTGCCGTTCCATCCCCAGAATGACCACAACGAAAAGCCTTCTCTCAGCCAGGTGTGGCAGTGTGTGCCTGTAATCCGGTGCCAGGGAGGAGACAGGCCAGCCAGCCTAGCCTCAACAATGAGCGTCAGGTGTAATGAAGTACTGAATCCACTGCTAACGACCTACGGCTGTACCCTTAGATTAGTGAATCTCTTGGCCCTCATCTTTTGCAGCAAATGGCAATTAACACAGAGACCCAGGACTGGCTAAGGAGTAGAGAATAGAAGAATGTGGAGTGCTGAGCCCTAACTGGATCATCTGTATCACAACCCATCCTCCCAAGGCTCACACATTTCAGAAGAGGGAGTAGAGGCTTGTAAGAGCCAGAGGCGCTGGGTGACCATAGGGAGAGAGCATTTTCTGCACACAACAGGGCCGGTGCATGTATGAACTCACGTGGTTGTGACAGCATGCGAGAGACTTGCTCATGCTCGACAAATCCCAGCTTGGAGACGGAGACAAGCCTTGCAATTGAAGGCAGCCAGGAGAGGGGCAGCCGGCTTTAAGCGTGTGACCCCTGGTGAGGGGATAACACTGCAGGAGGTGGCCCCACCTAAGGGTATTTGGGTAGCACAAATTAGACTTTTAAATTTTAAAAAGAGGGCACATAGTTGAGTGGATCTGGGAGGAGTCAGGGGAGGGGAGGTAAAAATAATCAGAATACATCACATGAACTTCACAAAGAATAAACACAGTGTTCAAACTGGGCAGTGGTGGCACACAGTTTTAATCCCAGCACTTGGGAGGGAGACAGAGTCAGGTGGATCTCTAAGAGTTTGAGGCCACCTTGGTCTACTGAGGGTGTTCGTTGGACAGCCAGGGCTACACAGAGAAACCCTGTCTCAACATTTTTTTTTTTTTTTGAAAAAATAATCAAGAGACTTAAGATGTTGCAGATTTTCTTTCTGGATGTGTATATAAATGTTCTTCGGGAATTTTTAATTCTCTTCTACTTTTTTTTCAGAATTTTTAATTTATTTTATGTATATGAGTACACTGTAGCTGTCTTCAGACACACCAGAAGAGGGCATCGGATCCCCAACAGATGGTTGTGAGCCACCATGTGGTTGTGGGATTTGAACTCAGGACCTCTGGAAGAGCAGTCAGTGCTCTTAACCACTGAGCCATCCCTCCAGCCCTCTCTTCCACTTCTTACAGAAGTCCTAATTGTACACTGCCAGGAGTAACAAGAGCTGCAGCAAGTGTGGCAGGTTCAGTCTGCCTAGCGTCCTCAGTTGTAAACTGAAATGTGTCCTCAGGTCCTTTACTGCTCTTCTCTGTGACAGCAATGTTCTAGTTAATCAGCTTAGAGAAAGAAAGAGAAGTGAGGAGTGACAGAGAAAGGATCCGGAATATGTGACAGTCGGGTTTAACATGAGCATGTGTGTGTGTGTGTGTGTGTGTGTGTGTGTGTGTGTGGGCGCGTGCGTACACACACACCTATACAAAAGTACAGACACAAACACACACATGTACATACACATATACATACACACATATGTACACACACACAGCCCTCTCAGATCAGTCAGTCTGAGACACACAGGCCTGTCAGCTTCCACTGGCTCCCCCACCCCCTGTCCCTGCTCATGAAGCTTCCCTCTGACTTCCGAAGGACCAGGATTCCTCACGTCCTGGGCGCTGCCCTTTACTGCTGTGCTGCTTTGCACATGACACTAAGTCGGCCATGTTGGCAGCAGAGACAGAATCTGGGTGAGAGGGGTTTCCGGTCCTTAGTGAGGACACACAATCCACCTGCCCATCCCCTGCTGCCAGAGCCTCTTAGGGATGCTTCCTCCCAGACTGTACCTGACACGCGCCTCAGAAGGGCGGAACCTAGGTGAGCTCTGTCCTCAAGCAACGTCCTAAGTGAAGAAGCAGCTTTGGACTCCCCAAAATGGCTGCAGCTCTCTTACAGCCCTGGCCAGAGCAGGGGACCAGGGTCAGGCCCAGGGCTGCCTCTTTGTGGCTGCCTTTTTCCTCCATAGCCGGAGGCAATGAAGCCGGCTGGGGAAGTTCCTTAGGGACTAGAAAAAGTTCAGGTCTGTTCTACCAAGGGCTCTCTGCAGATGCAAACCCTTCCCCGGCAGGTACTGCAACACCAAATAGGGCAAGAGTCCTCATACATGATTCAGGCCTTGATTCATAATTCAGGTCTCCTTTCCCAAAGCGGGCATGCGGACTGGAGGCTGCGGCAGAGCGGGAAGGGTAAAAGCAAGAAGGTTCCGGGTACCAGAGAAGACGGAGCTGCAGACTGCCTGGTGTGGAGGTGACAAGCCACGAGACAAGCCTTAGGTCTTCCAGGTCAGGAGAGAGGCAAGCGTTCAGACGTGGGCCCTCTGGGCTGAGGGCACAGGCCAGTTCTAAATCCCAGCGCAGATCTGCTCAGCCTGGCAGCCAGCAGGGAACCTCTGGAACCTGAGTGTTCAGTTCCCAGTAAATCCTACGGAATCCTCCCCCTGGGAAGGAACCGGGCTGAGCAGCGCTAGACTCTGCCAGGCAGGGAGTGGCAGGGATGGCCTTTGCTGAGGGCCCTGTCTGTGAACACACTCAAGTTCTCTGAGCCAACTCCAGGGCAGTTAGGGGCAGGGAAGGGGAACGGTCCCAGAATCCAACAGAAAAGCAGAGGGGCCGTGTCATCACCCGCACCTCTACCCCAGGGCAGACTCCATCCTCTGGAGATGTGGTAGCTCACCTACTACCAGCCCCGCCCACCACAGCAAGCTCCCTAAAGTGAGGTCCCCAGAGTCACAGTAATGATAATAATGGCACAATAACAACGGACAACAGGAGCAGCTGCTCTGAGCCCGGTACTCCTAAGAGCATTACCAGAATCATTCCAGACATACTCCACAAGCCTATGGAGTAGCTGCTATTCTTAGGCCTATTTTTACTAAGGAGAAATGGTTACCCTCAGCTTGTTAGGAAGTGAGGAAGTCAGAACTCACCAGAGCTCGGTCTCTTCTGCACTCTACCAGTGCTTTGATCTGCTCTAAAACTGCTGTGCTGAGCAGTGGTATCACCACCGTCACCACCATCAACCTGGGTCATACGGCCAGCACGGCAACAGTGGAAACAAGGCCACAGTGTCCCGTCCCCAGGGGCCAGAGTCCTAACCACCTCATCCCAGGGTACCATCTCTTCTGAGTGTGCCTAAGGTCACAGTGTCCACAATGATAGTTCCCAGAACAAGGAGCTTCAGACACACCACTTTGTCCTGTGCCAAGCACTTGCCCTCACTCTTCCAGTCACAGGCACAGTAATGCCCCCCCCCGTACCCCCACTGGGCAACCCACCTCACAGACAAGGCCAAAAAGTGGGTTCTGCCCAATGCCAACCGGCGGGCAAACCTGGACTACGTCTGTGAGAGCCGTAGGCAGGAGTATGTTCAGCGAACCTTTTTTTTTTAAAGATTTATTTTATTTATATGAGTACACTGTAGCTGTTATCAGACACACCAGAAGAGGGTATCAGATCCCATTACAGATGGTCGTGAGCCACCATGTGGTTGCTGAGAATTGAACTCAGGACCTCTGGGAGAGCAATGAACTTCTTGCTCTACAATAAAACCAAAGAAGATCAGGGCTGAGACGCCAGCTGCTAATGCGATGTAATGTAATGTAATGGTGGTATGCTACAGTCAATGCATTAAAAAATAACTATGTGTGTGTGTGCACACACGCACACTTGACTATGTGTGTGTAGGTCAGAGGACAACTCTCTCCTGCCACCTTGAACAATCCAAGGATCAAATTTGGGTTGTAAGACCTGTGCCACACAAGTGTCCCTACCTGCTGAGCCATCTCTCAGGCTCACCCCTTTACATGTGATAAGAAAAGTCCCGATTCTGGCAGCCCCACTGAACCTTACACCTACTGGCTCTACCAGCAGTCCAGACCACTGCAGAGCTCAGGGAGCTACCTGGGCTGCACAGCGGCTCTGGATGCCCAAGGCCAACTCTGAACCCAAGGCTAATAATTAATAATGCCTTGCCAGCAAAGGCCAGCATCCACTGGTCCATTCTTTGCACTTCTGTCCAGGTTGTCTTGTTTGTGGGCTGGAGTCTCACTAGATCCGTAACCAAGACTCCTGACTTACTATTGCCCGGCCTCTTCCTTCTACATCAGCCCCTAACCCACAGCAGCCCATGTTCAGACTCCAGGATCCATCATCTCCTGCCCAACACAGCCTGCCATTCAGGCGGCAGTGCCCAGCTATCTGCCCTAACCTGGCCTGCTCGCCTGATTCTGCATGAGGCCATGTGGCCAATGTCCCAACATGCCCCTCTCCTTTTCCCACAAGGACACATCTCCCATGCTCATTCTATCTCACACCTCAGACAGAAAAGCAATAATTACCTTTGAAGAGGACAGACTTACCTAGAAAAATCCATGGAAATCAGCTAGAAAATTACTAGAATAAGTGAATTCATGCTAGTGGTCAAATAAAGATACATTGACAAAAATAAATTGTATTCCTATATGCTGCTAACATGTAGCTTTAAAAAGTAATGGGGGCTGGAGAGATGGCTCAGTGGTTAAGAGCACTGACTGCTCTTCCAGAGGTCCTGAGTTCAATTCCCAGCAACCACATGGTGGCTCACAACCATCTGTAATGGGATCTGATGCCCTCTTCTTCTGTGTCTGAAGACAGCAATAGTGTACTCATCATACATGAAATAAATAAATCAATCTTTTTTTTTTTTTTTTTTTTTGGTTTTTCCCAGAAAAGGTTTCTCTGTGTAGCCCTGGCTGTCCTGGAACTCACTCTGTAGACCAGGCTGGCCTCAAACTCAGAAATCTGCCTGCCTCTGCCTCCCAAGAGCTGGGATTAAAGATGTATGCCACCACTGTCCGGCCATAAATAAATCTTTTTTAAAAAGTTTAAAAATAATAATAATGGGGCCAGGTGTGATGACATATGCCTTTAATCCTAGCATTTATTTGATAGTTAGGCTGATCTCTGTGAGTTTGAAGCCAGGAAGGCTATGTAGTAAGATCTTCCAGAGGTAGTGAGTTCAATTCCCAGCACCCACATGGTGGTTCACAACTGTCTGTAACTCCCACGGGATTGGGTGCCCTCTTCTGAACATTATCAGTATTGTGGATAGACATGCAGGTAAAATACCCATACACATAAAAAGAAAAAAAAATTTAAAAATAAGTAAAGAGTGAAAAACGTACTTTATTCTTAGTGGTAACAGAGCACATTCAACACTTAACATTAATTTAGCATAGTTTTAAGATCCTAATTTTTTAATGATTTATTTATTTATTTTTATTTCATCTGCATTGGTGTTTTGCCTGCATATATATCTGTATGAAGGTGTCAGGTCCCCTGGAACTGGAGTTATAGACAGTTGTAAGCTGTCATGTGATTGCTGGCAGTTGAACCCAGGTCCCCTGGAAGAACTCTTAACTGCTGAGCCATCTCCCCAGCCCCATAAGATGCTACTTTTTAGTACTTTGTTCTCATGAGGAAGACTGGATATACAGTAAGGGCTGTCTAAGTTAGTGGGTTGAATACAATATTTATTAAAGACCTTGAGACAGTGCTATTTACTTTGAAATCTATTTATGAAACCAGGAGTGTGGTGTACACCTATAATCTCAGCAATTAGGAGGCTAAGGCAGGAGAATTATGAGTTCATGGTCAGCCTGGATGACACAGCTTGACTTTATCTATAAATAGATATAAATTCTGTAAGTGTTAGAGAATGTCAGAGCTCTATCTCCCCATCCGTCCATCCATCCATCCACCTACCCATCCATCCATCTATCCACCCATCCATCCACCCACCCACCCACCCATCCACCTACCCATCCATCCATCTACCTATCCATCCATCTACCTATCCATTCATCTATCCATCCATCCATCCATCCATCATATCCACCACCCACCCATCTCATCCATCCTATCCATCCCATCCATTCACCCATCCATCCATCTATCCATCCATTCATCTATCCACCCATCCATTTCATCCATCCATCATATCCACCATCCACCCATCCCATCCATCCCATCTATCCATCCATCCATCCATCCATCCACCCACCCACACACCCACCCACCCATCCATCCATCCATCCACCCATCCATCCATCCATCCACCAATCCATCTACTCATCCACCCATCCCATCCATCCACCTATCCCATCCATCCTATCCATCCCATCCATCCATCCATCCACCCACCCATCCATCCATCCACCAATCCCATCCATCCACCCATCCCATCCATCCACCAATCCATCCATCCATCCTTGTGGTGCTGGGGATCACACCCCCAGTGTCACACAGGCTAGGCAAACACACTACTACTGAGATACAACCCCAGCCTCAGGGAGTTCTTTGACAGGGGCTGGTGAGGGGCTGACTCTGTGGCTCAGTTGGTAGAGTGTTACCTAGCATGTAAAAGCCCTGGTTCAGCCCCTAGCACCTGAGCAGAGCCCGTGGCACATCTCAGTGATACCCACACCTGGGAGGTATAGAAAGGAACACTGGAAGCAGAGTCATCCTTGGCTGCAGTTTGAGGCCAGCCTGGGGTCACATGAGACCCTGTCTCAAACAAAACAATAACAAAAAGCAAGGCAGTGATGGACCAGGATATGGATCTGTGGTAAAGGCTGTGGGTTCCATCCTTAGCACCAAAATAAATAAATAAAATTTTATATCAAATGTCAACATGTTTCAATTCTATACTAAAACAAACCAAAAGAAACCTTTAAGCATCAAAAAGGATAGTGACCTGGATTATAGCCTATGGGAAAGGGAGGAATCCATGAACTGGGGGGGGGGGGGGACCTAGAAGATGGGGTGGGGACAGCTCAATACTAGACCAAGTTCTCAGCAATGTATGCATGCACACATACAGGCATGCACACACAGACACATATAGTAACAACAGCCACAGCAGTAGTTACAAATGAAAATGTAGGGCTGAGGGCCTAGCTCGGTGTCACTGTGCCTAGCATGCTGAAGCCCTAGGTTATATCCTGACCGTTGAGAGCAGGAGAAAGAATGTAGCTGGCAGTGTGCATTTGGGGCCCGGGCTCTGAGACACCCACACCATAGTCCAGTTTGGTCCAGTCCTCTGGCTAGCAGTCATGTCCACAGAACAGTGAGCAGGGACAAAGGAGGCCCAGCCTAGTGGGAACAGCTCAGGAGTCTTCCCTTAGGGCTTCGGTTCCAGACACAGGACCCTTCCACCCTCTGGGGAGTGCTGCACCCAGGGACTCCATCCCGCCAGGGTCCAGGCTCATCAGGTTACACCAGCAAAAGGGATCACTGTGAGAGGGGAGGGGTCCAGTTAGACAAGAGAACTGTGCTCCAACCCTCTGCTCCTTTGCGAGGTGGCTACAGCAAATAACTATGCATATGTCAGGAGTGGGTTCCAATATTCTCACTAAACCGAAATGCTGAGAATGGAGGAAGTAGGCTAATTAGCTTGATTGGCTCATTCCACAGTACACTTATGTAGTGAAGCGTCATGCTGTACGCCATCCCCGTTCCCAACTACAAATCACACACACGCATGCGCATGCACACATGCACAATGTAAAAATGCCCCCCACCCCAGGTTTCTCTCCTAGCCTTCCTGCCCACATTAGGGAGCTAAGCAGAGGAATGCCCTGTTCTTCTGTGGCTCTGTAGCCACCAGTGTGACATGGGGCAGGCTCTAGAAAAGGCCTATGGAAAAAAATAAATGGACATCTCACCCATTCAAACACAGCCAGTGCACAGAGTTAACTGTCACTTGTAGGACCCAGCAGGCACTGCAGTGAGCACCCCACTGCAGCAAGGGGGCCAGAGCAGTGATTTCTTGGGATCCTGTAGTGGGGGGGGGCGGGGGGGGGGGGAGATGCCTGCAGCCAGTGCCTCTCCCCCCTGAAGGCAGGGCCCTTTGGCCAGAGCTGAGATGCAGGTGGGATAAACAGAACAGGCTGCTAGCAGAGAGCAAGCCATGAGAAAGCAGAGGTGCTGAGGAGCCCGAGAACACATTCTCTGGCCTACTTAACAGAACAGGGTGTGGTTACTGGCAGCCTCTTCCACCCCAAGCATCAAATCCTCCAGCCTCTGGGCCTTCCACAGAGGCCGGCTGTCTTCCCAGAACACTTAGGTTGCTGCTGGGCTCCAAAAGGGCTCACAGATCACAACCCAATTCCGCTTAGTCCTGCTTCCAACCAGGCCACTCCAGGCTCAAAAAGCCAGGTAAGCCTTCTGCTGTGGTTTCCCCATCCCTGGCCTCTGAGAGCCTGAGACCCCAGATCTTGCAGGCAGCAAGGAGGCAGCTTTGGAACCAGCGGGACCTGTGTTCATGGGTCCTGCACAAGTCACTTCAGCCCTTGGAACCTCTGTTTGCTGGAGGATGAATGGAGAAAGACAAAGGCCAGTGACAAATGGTTCTGTCTGTCCCTTATTCTTCCTGTTCAAAAAACCACCAGTGGAGGTGAGAAGAACTCTCTTCTTGCACAAGAGAGCCTGCAGTGGAAAGTACCACGCAGAAAGCGACAGCGGCATCTGGGACTGAGGGACGTTAGAGACACCTCCATGGTCCAGGGCACTCTGGGAAGGGTATGGTAAGTCTATGCTAGCCTTCCAAAAAAATCGCCTTGACTGCTACTTTATGAATCCTTTTTGAAAAGATTATTATAAAATTTTGAATCAGGGGCTGGAGAGATGGCTCAGCAGTTAAGAGCACTGACTGCTCTTCCAGAGGTCCTGGGTTCAACTCCCAGCAACCACATGGTGGCTCACAGCCATCTGTAATGGGATCCAATGCCCTCTTCTGGTGTCCGAAGAGAGCAATTTTGTGTGTGTGTGTGTGTGTGTGTGTATGTGTTTATATATATATAAATCTTTAAAAAAAATTAAGTCTGGCAGAAGTGGTGCATGCCTTTATTCCCAGCAATCAGGAGGCAGAGGCAGGTGGATCTCTCTGAGTTGGAGACCAGCCTGGTCTATAGAGTTGCAGGACAGCTAGGGTTATATCTTGTCTTGAAAAAAATAAACAAACAATTCCAAAAATCATCTGGGCTGGAATTAAGAGCATAGATTGCTCTTCCAGAGGACCTGGGTCAGTTCCCAGTGCCCACATGGCAGCCACAACTGGCGTCCAGAAGAGGATGCCAGATCCCCAGGAGTTGGAGTTACAGCTGGCCGTGAGCTGGCATGTGAGTGCTGGGAACCAAACCCAAGCCTTCTGCAAGAGCAGCCACACTAAGCTGTCCCTTCAGCCACGTGAGCTCTACCTTTATAGAGAAGTGGGCAGACCCATCCCTCCTAATGAGCTCCTTTAAGAAGAAGCCAGGCTGCAACTCCTTTCAAGATGACCCCAGACCTTTCTACAGGCAACAGCCTGCAGAACTGAGAAATTATAAAAATAGTTCATGCCAGCTGGGACAGCACGTACTGGGATGTGCTGTCCTTCTAAACACAAGAACCAGACAGTCCTGCTTCATTCCTCTGGTCACCATCTGCCCCTGTTTCGGCCTCAGTCCTCACTCTCCAAGCCCTTCCTGTGACTTTAACTACGCACAGCCACTTGGCATCCTGTGACAATGAGGTCCCACTCCTGAGTCTGTACGTGGCCATATGCACCGTAGAAGCAAAGACTGCATTAGTGGGTGGGTGAATGGACAGGCAGATGACTAAAGAACGGTGGGTGTACTGGACAGTTTTATGTCAACTTCACATAGCTAAAGTCATCTGAGAGGAGGGAAGTTCAATTAAGAAAAAGCTTCTGGGATGGAGATGGCTCAGCAGTTAATAGCACTGGCTGCTCTTCCAGAGGACCTAGGTTCGATTCCCAGCAACCACATGACAGCACACAATTGTCTGTAACTCCAGTTTCAGGGGATCTGACACCCTCACACTGAATATACGTGCAGGCAAAACACCAATGCACATAAAAATAAATAAATAAATAAATAAACTGAAACAAGTAGTTTTTAAAAAGTGAAAGAAAATGCCTCCATAAAATCAGGCTGTACGCAAGCCTGCAGGGAATTTCGGGACATTTTCTTAATTAGTGATTGATGTGAGAGGGCCCAGCACACTGTGGGTGGTGGTCCTAGGTTCTAGGAGAAAGCAGGCTAAGTAAGCCACTAAGAGCAAGCTAGTAAGCAGTATCCCTTTGTGGTCTCTGCCTCAGCTCCTGCCTCCAGGTTCCTGCCGTGCTTGAGTTTCTGCCCTGACTTCCTTCAAGGATGAACAGCGGTGTGGAAGTGTGAGCCAACTAAACCCTTTCCTCCTCAAGATGCTTCGGTCATGGTGTCTCATTACAGCGATAGAAACCCTAACTAAACATACAGTGAATGAGGAGTGGAGGAAGACATTGCTGACAGGCGGTTCAGTGGACGGATGGATCTGCAAAGTAGAAGCTGGATACGGGAGGTGACAGGTGAGTGGGTGATGGAAGAGTGGCTGGACGAATGGATTCCCCAGTGAGTGGGCAGATGGATGAATGGGCAGACAGTAGGATGGAGTGCTAGAATACAGCCTCAGGTCATGACATCAAAGAGACTCAAGAGTTTTGCCTAGACGGGATGGCCTGGCTTTGGAAGTGGCGAGTCTCCAATTCCCTGTAGGATTATTCTAGAAAGACACAGGCACTGAATGGAAGGTCTCATGGAGAAGCCTCACCTCCCCTCACCCCCGCCACCCCTCCCCACCTTCAGGCTTGGGTTTTGTGTATAGGAGCCTTGTTGTTGCCTAGTCTGGGTGCTGACTTTAGCCTGGGACCCTCTTGGGGACAATGCTCACTACAGGTCACAGGAACAGCCTCTAAAGAACTCTGTCACTCTTCTCTGAGTTGTGTGGCTTAAGCTAGGAGCACTATGATGTGGGCTGGACTTTGGACAGGAGTCCAAAGGGAAGAAGAGACCTTCTCACTGCGATAAGATGGCCTATGGCTACCTGGAGGCCTGCTGGACAGGTTTTGGGGATTTGATTTCTTCTGCTACCTTGTCCCTGAGGACACAGAGGCTGTAAGTAATGGATTTTAGCAGAGTCCCTAAGGGTGACAACTTGTAAGCTGCCAGCCAGACATTCTAACTCCTCCTTCCCTCTCTCCCCTCCCTCCCCTTCTCCTTCCTTCCTTCCTTCCTTCCTTCCTTCCTTCCTTCCTTCCTTCCCTCTCTCCCCCTCCCTCATTGCCCTCCCTCCCATTCTTCCCTCTTGCTCCTTCTTTCCTTCCCTCTGTCCATCCCCCTCCCTGACTGTCTCTTTCTTCCTCTTCTCTCTTTCTCCTTTCTCCCCTCCCTCCCTCTCTCCCTTCCTCCCTCCCTCCCTCCCTCCCTCCCTCCCTCCCTCCCTCCCTCCCTCCCTCCCCTGTCTCTGTTTCTGTCTCTTTGTTTCTTTCCCTACCCCACCCCAATAGGGTCTCTCCACACAGCCCTGGCTTTTCTAGGTAGATCAGGTTGGTCTTGAACTCACAGAGATCCACTTGCCTCTGCCTGCCAAGTGCTGGGATTAAAGGAATGCACCACTATGTCTGGCTGTCAGTCTCTTGCAACCATGGCTCTAGCCCCATTCAGGAGAGCTTAGGCTCACAGCCCCGCTATTTCCCAGCCCTGGCCCTTAACAGGGACACAAGAGACAGAGGGAAACAGGCTTCACGCTAGAAACATGCTGAGAGTAATGGAGGAGACAGCCTTCACAATTACTCTGTAGAGTTGGGTGCAGCCACAGGCCTGAACCCCAGCATTCAGGATGTATAAGCAGGAGAATCAGGAGTTCAAGGTCGTGCTTGCTACACAGTGAGTTGGAGGTTAGCCTAGGTTAAGTACAACCATATGAAAAATAAAGCAAAGCATAGCAACAACAAAAACCAAAAGGAAGATGACCACTCTATGAAAATATGAGGCGTTACAATCTTGCTTGCTGGGACTGGGAGTGGGGATGCCTGCAGCATGTTTTCAGGCCGCTGCTTGCTGCACCCTGCCTAGGCTCTGCTCTGCTCAGCTCTCAAGCCCAGACAGCTTTCAAGGTTTCGGGTTTCCTTGTCTACTCAACCCGGTAGGACTGCTTGGAGTAGGAAGGAAGAAGCCAGAGCCAAAACTATACCCCTCCTACCACACCCCATATAAAGGCCTGGGGAATACCAGTGCTTCTGCTGAGAGGGTCTCTGCGTGAGTGCCAGGGGCACCGGGTCCTCGGGGAACAAGCCCTAACTCTGCATTTCCTTCCCAGACAGTATGCCCAACATGCTCTTCCAGAGCACTGGAGCTCTGACCCAAGGAAGGAGGAGCAGCTGCGAGTCCCAGCGCGGGGCTGCCCGATCGTTCTCTCACGACCACGTAGGGATAATCACACCGTAGCTATGGGCAGGGGAGAAGCATCTGGTGGCATTCTAGGGTGGCATTTGTCAGCTTCCTTCACTGTCAGGCTACCTTTTCCCTCTTCTTCCACCAGACTCTGAGGAAGTCTTAAAGTAACTTGTACTTAAGGGATGGGGAGACAGGCTTCTCCTCCGTGGAATTATCTCATACAAATTACATATGTATTCATCTTAAATATGGAATGTTTCATGAATTTGCTTATCATCCTTGCACAGGGGCCGTGTTAATCTTCTCTGTATAGTTACAATTTTAATACATGTACTGCCAAAGCTAGCTTGCTTTATTTATTTATTTATTTATTTAGAGTCAGGGTCTTGTATATCCCCAGCTGGCCTCAAACTCCTTTTGTAACTAAAGATGGCATTAAATTTCTTTTCTTTGTGATGTGGGGACACACAAGTGCCACTGTGTGCACGTGGAGTTCAGAGGACAGCTTCCAGGAGTAAGGTCTCAGGGAGACTGACCAGGCTTTTGTAGCAAGCTTGTCTCTACTGGGCCATCTTCCAGGCTCCAACCCTGAACTTCTGATCCTTCTGTCTCTACCTCCCAAGAGCCTCTACAGGTGTGTGATGCTGTGTCTGCCTCTAAAATTCAGTGTGTTTGTTTGTTTTTATTAGCCTGTATTAATATGCATAATAATGGGATTCACTATGACATTTTTGTGCAGGTATGGAATGTATGCTGATCACTTTCAACCTCCACTAACCTCTCCCGCCCTCCTCCCACTAACACTCCCCTTCTCAGCCAACCACCTCTCTCCCCTTTCATGTCCTCACCCCCACCCCCTTCCTCATCAGAATGACTCCACTAGGGATGCTTACAGGAACATGGGTGAGAGATTTTATTTACAGAAGCATGGCCACCTCGCCAGCAGCTACATCATTAAAGAAAATGACTCTTCCTCCCCCCCCCCCCCAGCAACCATTAACTGCCTGTAGGCTCTAGAGAGGGGCAAGACCTCATAAGCCCCTCCCCCATGGCTACTATTAACTGCCTATATAAATGTACATGGAGGGCTAAGGCCTTGTGGGTCCCTCCCCACACCATGACAGGATTTTGACGGGCTCAATGGTGTATAGCAATATCCATTTCTTAAATTTTTTGTTGTTGTTGTTGTTGTTTTGGGTTTTTTTTTGGGGGGGAGGTTGTTTTTTGTTTTGTTTTGTTTTGGCGACAGGGTTTCTCTGAATATCCCTGGCTGTCCTGGAACTCACTTTGTAGACCAGGCTGGCCTCGAACTCAGAAATCCACCTGTCTCTGCCTCCCAAGTGCTGGGATTAAAGGCATGCACCACTACCGCCTGGCAAATGTTTTAATTTAAAAAAAAAAATGTAGTTTTGAGCATCAAATCCAGGGTTCCTACGTGCTAGGAAAATAGGCTAGCACTCCCTCCATCCCCAGCCCCTGGGTTTCTCCTGTATGGGGGATTTTTGCATTACTAATTCATCAACTCCTTAGACTCTCAAGGCTATTTCAGTCTCTAAGACCTACTGCATCTGATCCCAGGCTCCGTGGTATACCAGGGCAGTTGGTAAAATGTAGAGGTTGAGTCTCATGTCTAACGAGTGGTTGGTTATTGTCTGGAACACCAGTGGGCTGGGGAGTCAATGTCACCGCAGATGTGTAAACAAACAACAGAAACACTCTGAGCCACAGCACTTGTGAAAGTGCTATAAGGAGCAGTGCTCTGGTGTGTGTGTGAGCAGAACAGCTGCAGACCCTGTCCGTGGTCCTGCCCTGCATCCTCCTCCCTCAGCCCCTGGCTTCCCACATGGACAGCACCAGCTGCTGCAGTCAGCACCGTGGGTCAGAACGGAGGGTCTCGCGGGAAGACAAGATCAAACTGAGTAGGAACAAGGGAAGCACCACCGGTTTAGATTTAAGAAACAAATGAGAGACAATCGGCCTGACCTCGTTAACAAGTCAGGATACTGGAGGGGGCCGTGCCAGGGTCACATGGAACAGGTGCGCAGCACAGCTTAAAACAAAACAAAAAACATCAGAAGTGGACATTTTGGGGCCAAATAGAGACACGTGGAACAGGTCTGCACAGTACATTTGATGATAGCTTATATAAGGTCAAATATGAGGATCATTTTTCTCTCTCTCTCTCTCTCTCTCTCTCTCTCTTTGTGTGTGTGTGTTGTGTGTGTGTGCACTAGGTTAGAATACATGGTGCAGTATGATCTCATTTCATGGAGAACGCTACATACAAGCACAGGAGCAGCTTGTGAAGGAGGTGACCAGAGTGTCACCTCCCTGGGGGACAGAAATATAACGGATCTATTTTTGACTGTCCACATTTGCAACCTGCTGTAGTCACAGAAACTCCTGCTACGACTCGTGGATTTAGGAAAGCACAAGAACCGCTGGCCGGCCCCAGGGTAGAGGAGCTCTGCCTAGGCAGAAGTTTTCCAAACACATCTCCAGAGGTTCTAGTAGCCAGAAACTTGGTAAGAGTGGAGAGTGTGTAGGACCACTGAAAAGGTAGCCCCCACCCCATGAGTGTGTATTGATCAGGTCCAGGCCCACTAATGCTAAGAAAACAGTCTGACAATTCACCAGCAGCCTCTGTAGGAATCTAGCTCCTGGTAGTTGGCTTGGAAACGGTTTGGAGCTTCAGACAGGGGTGAAAGGGTGGCAAGGGACAAGGGTAGAGGAGTGATGTTTTCAAAGGTTTATAGGCTACAGTGCAGAAGGGAAACCCAGGTAGGTTCCTGTGCAGAACCACAATGACCCAGTGACAAGCTGGTTGGTGTCTGGAATGCGGAGGGAAGAGGATCTAAGGATGGGAGGTGTTTGTCCAGCCTAGGAATACTATTAAACGGCTCCAGCCAGCCCTCTGCCAGAGGCCCCAGTGGGGGCCATCCCCATGCCTGAGGTTTTCTGATTCTGGATCCCAGGTTTCCGCCCAAAGCAAGGAGAATTCTCCACACCAGCAGCCTGTAGCCTCCTGGGCTGCTCAGCCTGCTCAGGTAGAAGGTATTGGCCAAGAAGTGGGACGCTGGCATCCTCTGTAGAAGAAAGGCTGAGGTAGCAGCAGGAGATGCTCCCGAGCAAACCAGAGAGGAGATAAAGGACTTTAAGGAGAACTGCAGTAGTAAGCTGTCTGAGACTGGGGACCAGAGTCCTCACACCTGACACCTGCCTCCCTCCTCCACCTCCTGCTCTCGGGGATTTCCAGGTTCTGGCGAGTGCCCAGCCACCTAGAAAGGGGTTGTCATCACCTCCCACTTGCCATCCAGTACAGCAGTTGAAACCAAGGCCCAGAGGGTCTCAGATGACCTTAGAAACCCAAAGTTCAACCAGGTCTTTTGAATCCAGAGACGCTCAACACTGCAGGGTTTCATTAACACGGTGTCCTGCCCTTCTCTCAGACACGGATACTAGCCCCTGTGAGGATGGCAGGAGGACACTAGCCCAACGCATAGGTATTCGTTACACACTGGCAGTTCAGACCCTGCCATTTCACATTGGCTGACAGTACCCACAATTCTGCTCTCTGCCACCCATGCGGCCCAACACCAACACCAGAGGCTCAGCTAACCACTCCCGGCTTGGTCCTGCTTGGCCCTCTGCAGCCAGCACAGTCTGCTGCCAGCTAGGCCTGCCCATTTAGCTTGAGTGGAAGGTCACCAGGAACTGGACCAGAATCCAGGGTGGCCCGGAGCAGACATCCCTTCTTTTCTAGGTTGGGTAGGTACAGCTAAGGACCAGAGACTGCAGAACATCCCTGCTTATCCCTGTCACCCGTAGGCCTGGCACGGTGCACACATAGCCCTGTGACTTGGTTGTGTGTGGGAGGGGGTGCTCAGAGACTGGATTTTAAGGGCACCTCTTCCCCTCCCCAAACATCAAGGGGGATTGGAGACAGACCAGGGGGAACGGCAGGTGGGCCGGCCGGCCACCGCGGGCATGCCATGTGATCCACAGAGAGGCCCGGAATGTGACTGCGCGGGGTCCCTGCGGTTTCCCCGGCCCGGGGACGCGCCCGAGCTCCTTACCTCCTCTCCTTGCCCGAAGCGCAGGCCGAGCGCCGCGACGCGCTCCACGCGTAGAAAGCCGTCGGGGTCGCGGCCGCACACCTCGAACACTTCGCGCAGGCGGCGCACGGAGCGCAGCAGAGCCGCGGGGGCGCCCGCCCAGCCCGCGCCACCCGCCATCCGCGCCGCCGGCAGCTAGCCCAAGCCCCGCGCTGCCGCCTTCGCCATCGCGCTCGCACCGCCCGGGTCTGCGGCGCGCAGCCTCCGCCCGCGGCGGCCGCTCGTGTCAGCCGCTCGTGTCTGCCGCGCGCCGCGGGCCCGCGTGGGGGCGGGGCGGGGCGGGGCTGCAGACAAAAGGACCCGAGCCTCCCCAGGCTCCGCCCCTCCTAGACCTGAGCTGGAGTTGGGGGGTGGGGGGTGGTTGGAACTCAGCGCGGCCCGTGCACCCCGCGGCTAGCCAGTGTGCACCGGCCGCGTCCTTTGTCAGCGCTGGGTGTTGCAGGTGTTCCTTGCCTAGTATTCGATTGCTGCTTTCGCTTCCCTGGAAGCGGAGACCCCTGAGAAGCCGTTCCGCTTGTTGAAGGAAAGGGATGGGCGCAGTGTGGAGGAGCAGGGAACCTTAGAATGGTGGCGGGTGGAGGGGACTAGAAGTGGTGGTGGGAGGAAGTGTCTTCCATTAGGCTTAGTGTCAACAGGGCCCAGAAACACCGGTGGCTTGGGAACCCGTAGCTCCTGTCCTCTCTTATTTTGCTGGCAGCCTCTCAGAGCTCGGGACTCCATCCTGGGTGTGGACGACCCAACCAATTTTGCCTTCTCCTAGTGAAGTTCAACTGAGCAGAGGTCAAGCCTAGTCTCCCGTCTACCCATCAACCTTGTTCAGCACAACAGACCACTTAGGAGTGGTTGCGCCCAACTCAAGCACAGACCTTGCCTGAGCCCCCAGATATGCGCAGGCTTCTTCCTCAGTCTGTCTCACCTCAGTTCTGAGCCCTTCTTCCAAATCCCCATGCATTTCTAAAACTTTGCTAGGGTGTGCATGGTGGGAAACTCTAAGGGTTATGCTATGTCTTAGTGTCCTCATGTTTTTGATCTCTGGTCAAGTGTGAGCCCAGAGCAATTCAGTGGTGTGAACAGGGAGTGCAGGGGACTTGTACCCAGTTTGGCACAAGGACCACACAGGGCCTCCCTCTCTGAGCCTCCAATTCCATTCTGGTCTTCAGGATGAGTCTTAAATATGGATGTCCTGAGTGGCGACTGCTTAGTCTCCCCTGGAGTCAGGACTCCAAGGGTGAGCCAGGCTGTCCCCCCATTTGATGCTTTACTCTTCCAGAGGTCCAATCTCCCTGGGAAGAAAGCCTTGTGGCTTTAAGGATCAGAGTCTACCGTGTTCATGGAGTCAACCACTAGAGAGGGGAGGTGTACCGTCCTGAAAAGTGATTTTTGTTTTTGTTTTTGTTTTTCTTTTCTTGGTAGGTGGATGCCTCTCTGTGAGGTACTAACACATGAATGAATGAATGAATGAATGAATGAATGATAAATGGAAAGCAGGTTGCAGCTGGGGCCTGCCCCCTGGTGGGAGCTGCAAAAATGTCTCTCAGAGCCCACCCTGGTAACACAACCTGGAAAGCAAGAGACCTTCCTTGCTCACCTCAACTGCTCTACGTGAGGCCTCAGATCGATCACAGGGGAACCAAGCCCAAAGCCCAAGACCACATCCCAAGCTCTCCAAAGGCAGATTGGAAACAAATTCCAAAGCTATCCCGTATCAGACTCCTGGGACAATTCTGAACTCTGTCTGCCATTTCTCCAGAGCAGAGGTTACAAGCCTTGGCATCAGGACCGCCTCCTGCCTCTCGGAAATACCTTAGTTCCCTCCTGCCTCCAGGCCTGGGGTGACTGGCTCTGCGCCTTGTCTCTTCCAACTCCTGTGGCCCATTTGCTCGATTGCAGATTCTGTGGAGGTGGCGCCTCCTATAGGAAGTCTCCTTCTTGTTGGCTGCTCCTCCGTGCTCCAGAGCAAGGATCCTAATGCAACCTCGCGAATGAAGGAAGGGTCAGAGACAAGCTCAATGACAGGAGGGGGCTTCCTGACCATGGGTAGAACCGACAAGAGCCCTTCAGCCACAGTCCAGGAAGCTGAAGGGGTCGGAGAGAGACCATTTGCAGGGGCGCGATCCTGCCAACGCATGCATTTGACCTCCTGACTTCCAGAACTGAGAGGGATCACATTTGCGTTGCTTAAGCCACCAGGCTTTGGGTAGTTTGTGGTAAGCCCAACAGCACGTATGTGCGCTGTTGGTCCTAGGTCATGTTGGCAGCTGAGCCGGGCAAAGGTCTGATGCTCTTTCAGCTGCGTGATGCTCTGGGTCAGTCTTCCTGTCTGAAGCAGGGGTCGTACGTAGTCTCTGCTTTGCAGAGATCTCGTAGGATTCAATGTGAGCTTGTGTGCCATGTGTCTTGCCCAATGTCTGGCGCATAGTGGCCTATCCGTGTATCAGTATAGACTCAGAGCTAGTCTACAGGGAATGTATTGCTGAGGTGGAATCTCATGGAGCCCAGGTTGGACTCTGACTTGCTACGAAGCCACGATGATCTTGATCCTTCTGATCCTCCTGCCTCCAACCCCCTCCCCTGCAAGGGCTAGGATTACAGGCCTGAGCCATCCCGCATGGTTTATTCAGCATTGACGATGCAACCCAGGGCATCGTGTATTTTTCTCCACCAACTGCGCTCCAGCTCCAGCCCTAAAGGGCTGTATTTCTTCCTCTGTAGTCCATCCACCGGCCTCACCATCCAGGCTGCCCAGAAATGGGGCAGAACTCGCAGGTTCTTCCTGATCCCCCTGCTGATGCTATTTCTCAAGTCATGAATAATTATCACTCTGGAGGGGAGAAGGTGGTAAATTATTCTCCTCCTTCACCTGTCTCAGAATGCGCCTCAGCGGCAGAGTGTGGAGCGCTCACACACTTCCCATCATGCAGCGCGCCCTGGGGGTGATGGAGTCTGGTTGGCCTGGGCTACACTAGTGTGGTCCGGTGTCATAAAACTTCATTCTTCCTTGTCTGCCAGAGCGTGGGTGAGGAGGGCTGTCCACCCAGAGCCTCTCCAACTCTCAGAAGCAGGATAATGGTGGCTGACATTCCTTCCAGGATTCTTTTTGTTACTTTTAATTTTTCAATTTATTCTTTTTTAAAAATTTATTCATTTTATATAGGGGAGTACACTGTCACTGCCTTCAGACACACCAGAAGAGGGCTTTGGATCCCATTACAGATGGTTGTGAGCCACCATGTGGTTGCTGGGTATTGAACTCAGGACCTCTGGAAGAGCAGTCAGTGCTCTTAACTGCTGAGCCATCTCCCCACCCCCTTTTTAATTTATTTTATGTGTACAGGTGTTTGGCTTGAATGTATGTCTCTGCATGATGTACATACAGTACTCAAGGAGGCTACAAGAGAGCATCGAATCTCTTGGGACAGGAGTTACAAGTGGTTGTAAGCTGCCATGTGGGTGCTGTGAGTCAAACCTTGGTCCTCTGAAAAAGCAGCCAGTGTTCTTTACCACTGAGCCATCTCTCCAGCTTCCTGTTACTTACCATCATCATCACCATCACCATCATCATCACCATCATCATCACCATCACCATCATCATCATCATCATCACCATCGTCATCATCATCTATTCAAGACAGGTTGTTCTCAGTTTGTCACACTCAGCCCTCCATGCAGAGCTCATCAGTAGACACTCACAGCTGGCACAGGCTGTTCCTCTCCATGGGTCGTCCCCACTTCCCCATCCCTGGGTCACATTATCCAAGAGGCCCCCCTGAGGCAGCTGTGCTCACTCCTCTGCTGGCTCAGAGGTCACCTGGTCCTTCCTTCGGAAGCATTGTCATGGCTAGTGGTAAGGCCCTGCCCATCCACTCCCCTTGCTCTGGCCAGGACACCAGCTTTCTTCTCAGGGCTGAAGGGAATGTTCCAAGTTCAGAAAAAAACAGTTTCAGGAAAGAGAGCCAAGGACACAGACACTGCCCTCAGAGAGAGAGCGTGAACAGGTGGATGCAAGCCCAAAGAACGGAGGACGGAGCCTGGGCTCAGAAGTGGACGCCTGGCCCTGTGTACTTGAGTGCACACGTATCTTCCCAGAGAGCCTGGGAGCTGAGAGCAGAAGTCCTGGGAGGGCAGGGAAGGGCTGCAGTGACTGCTGTTTTCCCCGGAACTGTTTGTCAGGCTTTCCTTCTTATATTAATCCTGTAAATATTCCCCCAAGGAAGGAGAAACGAACCTATCCCCCTCCCACCCCGGAATCTAAATTAGCAAAAACCCACTCTGTGTGTGTGTGTGTGTGTGTGTGTGTGCATGTGTGTTCTCGTGTGAGCTTTTGCACATACATGTGTGTGGTGCATGGACGTCTCATTCATTCCTAAGGAGCCATCCACCTTGGTTTCTGGTTAGATTTAACTTTACTTAAATGTGTGTATGCCTGGGCAAGAGTAGGCCACACGCCTACGGATGCCTGAGGAGGTCAGAAGAGGATGCCAGGTCACCTAGACCAGTTATAGGCTACTGTGAGCCGCCAATGTGGCAAAACTACAGTTATAAAGTAGCAATGAAAATAGTTTTAGGGCCAGAGGTCAGCACAACACGAGGAACTGTACTACAGGGCTGCAGCATCAGGAAGGCTGAGAACCACTGTATTAGATGAATGTAGCAAGCCTACCATTGCAGTTGTCTTTAGGTATTCGAACATTAATCAACGTCACAGTCTCCTTACTTATTTCTCTGGGTTCCTAGAGTGGTTCAAAGGCAGTGGTAGATATCTTTAAGGCTGGGGGTACTCAGGGCATGGGCAAGCCCACTGCAGCACGGTGGGGCTCATCACCAGGAACTAGTCAACCCATCTGTTAATTTGACAGATGAGATGGCATCTGAGTCGGTGCTGGAGTTCACACTTGGAGTCCCAGCTCAGGAACTCCAGGCCAGCTTGGACAGCATAGTAAACAAGACCTCCTTTCAAGAAATAAAAACTTATTCCACCATTTCAGCTTGCGAGTGGTCTCAGTCAGGGTCACTACTGCTCTGAGGAAACACCAGGACCAAAAGCAAGTTGGGGAGGAAAGGGTTTATTCGGCTCACACTTCCACATTGTCATTCATCATTGAAGGAAGTCAGGACAGAAACCCAAGCAGGGTAGGAACTTGGAGACAGGAGCTGATGCAGAGGCCATGGAAGAGTGCTGCTTACTGGTTTGCTCCTCATGGCTGGCCCAGGACCACCAGCCCAGGGATGGCACCACCCTCCCCGCATCAACCATTAATTAAGAAGATGTCTACACAGGCTCTTCTCGGGGCATTTTCTCAGTTGAGGTTCCTTCCTCTCAGTTAACTCTAGCTTGTGTCAAGTTGACATAAAACCAGGCAGCATACACTTCGTGTTTACTAACAGGACGTCATCGCACAGTACTCAGCAGCATGTGACATTTCTGGATTATTCTTTCATGTCCTTTGCCCATTTTTTTTCCTACCTGTCTTTTCTTGAAACTGACTTTTCTGAGCTATTTATTTGAAGCTGATAAAGAGCCTTGGTGAGCCTTTTAATGTTTGCATAGGATTTTGTTTGGGGGAACCTGAGGACATTTTAGGCTGTGAGACAGTCAAAGCAGGTACAATCAGACGTCTTTCACTGAGAAGACACAAGTTTCTCTATGGAGTGACTCCTGATGTTCGTGCCTGCGTTTCTGGTGCACTTCATTATGGACATAGGACAGTTCCTTCTGACCTGTGTGACTTGGTGAATGAAGCACGTGGAAGCCCCAGAAACTGGGAGCAGAAGTAACTGCCCATGTGGTCTTGAGCCTCTGTGCTGTTCTGTACAGTCTGGTACCTATGGATCGCACCTATGTGCAGCCTGGTACCCATGGATCACACCTATGTGCATCCTGGCACCCATGGATCGCACCTATGTGCAGCCTGGCACCCATGGATCGCACCTATGTGCAGCCTGGCACCCATGGATCGCACCTATGTGCAGCCTGGCACCCATGGATCGCACCTATGTGCAGCCTGGCACCCATGGATCGCACCTATGTGCAGCCTGGCACCCATGGATCGCACCTATGTGCAGCCTGGCACCCATGGATCGCACCTATGTGCAGCCTGGCACCCATGGATCGCACCTATGTGCAGCCTGGCACCCATGGATCGCACCTATGTGCAGCCTGGCACCCATGGATCGCACCTATGTGCAGTCTGATACCTGTGGATCACACCTATGTGCAGTCTGGTACCTATGGATCACACCTAATCATTCACATTTCCTCAAAATGGAAACTGCACCTCCCCCATGTCCCTCCTCCGTGGTAGTGCACAAGCTTAAGTGTGCAAGCATCTGTGTACTTGCATGTGCATGCTTGTGCATGCCCAGGCCAGAGAGGACATCCACAGAGGGGACATCAGATGTCTCTCCGTCATGCTTCATCTTTATATCCTGAGTCAAGGACTCTCAATGAACTGGAAATGTGCATATTGTGCCAGGCTGGCTGCCCGGCAAGCTTTGGGGATCCCTCTGGGATCCCCAATGCTGGGGTTACAGGCATATACAACCATGCTCTCAGCTTTGTATGTGTGGACTCCAACTCAGGTCCTCATGTTTGAAGAGAACAAGCAATGTGACCCATTGTGTCACCTCCCCAGCATACAAACTGCAGATAGACCTGGATGTAGTGGTTCATACCTTTAATCCCAGGACTTGGGTAGAAGCAGAGGCAGGTAGATGTCTGTGAGTTTGAGGCCAGCCTGGTCTAGTAAGTTTCAGGACAGTCAGGATGTCACAGAGAAAACCTTGTTGTTTTGTTGCTGTTGTTATTTCTTTTTAAAAATATACTTCTAATTCTGATAGTCACAGTTTATGTGCTCACCAGTTGTGTGTGGTTGTAGACACTGTACTGAACACCCAAAGCAGTCCAAGTTCTTCAGGGTGGAGGGGACAGTACAATGCCTGCCTTTGTGCTGGCTGATCTTGCGCCTCGACAAAACTGGCTGAGTAGAGCCCCCTGCTGGCTAGTGATGTACATAGCAGGGTGAAAATGAACTACAGTATAAACTGGACCTGCTCTAATCCAATGACAATAAGTTTTTGGGCCTTTTTCAGTGCTAGGGATTGAACCCAGGACCGTGTACGTGTTTGGTGAGTGCTCGGCCATTGAGCACATTCCCAGCCACTACCAGTTTCTAAAATTCCTTAGTGTATATTCATTCTACAAAATTATGTCTCATTATGGCATATTTGTCTCAGTGTATCATACATTTTGACCACATTCACCCACATTACCATTCCTAGCTTTGCTCCCACTCTACAAGTTTTAAATTAAAAATTTTTTTAGCCAGGTAGTGGTGGCACATGTGTTTAATCCCAGCACTTGGGAGGCAGAGACAGGTGGATTTCTGAGTTCGAGGCCAGCTTGGTCTACAGAGTGAGTTCCAGGACAGCCAGCTTGGTCTACAGAGTGAGTTCCAGGACAGCCAGGAAAAATCCCGTCTCAAACAAACAAACAAACAAATAAACAAACATTTAGTGTGTTTTGCCTGCAAACCTGTCTGTATGAGGGTGTTGGATCCTGGAGTTAGGCAGTTGTAAGCTGCCATGTGGGTGCTGGGAATTGAACCCCACTGAGCTAGCTCTCTCTCTCTCTCTCTCTCTCTCTCTCTCTCCCAGTTTTAAATACTTTTGAAGTATTTAAAGGAAGGCTGCTCTGCCTGTCCTTCCTTCCTTCCCTCCCCGCTGTTTGTGGGTGAAATGAACTCTTTCTGTACATGTATGGTTGTGCAAGCTGAAGAAATCGTTGGGAAATGACTGGGAAATGCCTGCACTAGAGCATGGCTTTTCTTGATTCTCATTTTCCATCAGTTCTGACGACTGGCTGGTGTCTCTGAACATGTCACCCTAGCCCTAGGACTAGAGTTTTGCAATGGATCTTTTACACAGGTTCTATTTTGTTTGGGATTTTGCATGGGGGCTGGTATTATCAATGAGGGCTTCTTTGCTGTTTTTCTGCCTGTGTAGTTCCCCAGCAACATAGAACCTAGTGTTAGTTCTTAAGTGTTACCGAGCATTTGCGACCACAGCTTCCCCTTGTCTGAGCCCCTAGTTTAAGCAGGGAGCCAGGGGAATAGGAGTAGAGCCGCTCTCAGCATGGCTTGGGATGATGGTGGCAGCAGTGGCAGTGTTTTGGTGATGATTCTTAAAGATTTTTAATTTTATATGTCTGGGTGTTTTGTATGCACATATGTTAAGTGCAGTGCCCAGGAAAGGCAGACGCGGTGATCAGATCAGATCTCCTGGAACTGGAGATATAGATAGATGGTTGTGAGCCTCCATATGGGTGGGCACTGGGAATCGAATCTGAGTCCCTTGCAAGAATAGCCCATGTTCTTAACCGCTTAGCCTTCTCTCCAGCTTTCTTGGCTAGAAATTTTGTCTCCTGCAGAACCCTAGTGTGAATGGTCAGTGGTGGAGCTCGGGTAGAGGCAGAGATCAAGCAATGCATTCCCTTCTGCCTCTGCTCCACAAACCAACAAGCTGCTATGAAAAACTCTCTGGCCTCTAATTCTATTGAAGCATCTAGAATCACTGGGCTGGAAAGAGTGCCTGTTTGTGTGGCCTTGTGCTAAGGTAGGTCTTTTAAGTATTTTGGGGGGGGGTGGGGTGTGCACCCCTCAAAAAAACAAAAACAAAAACAAAACAAAAACCCTGTATCTTAGGACACATGCCGATCAGTTACGTGTCCATTTTCCTAATAAAGTCACAAGTTCACAGCCGGCAGAGGCCAAACCTCTTGCAGGGGTATTTGTTTGGAATTCCGGCAGTGGAAATTACAGCTGTTGACTCCCCCCACCCCTCACCCCAAAGACTTACAACTGGCCACACTCTTAACTTCTGGGCAGAAAGGACCCAGGCAAGATGGCAGTGTGGCCTCCCTATTTTACCTGGAGGAAGCAGCTGCAGGGTGCAGGGAGAGGCTGTCCCTTCAGTTTAAAGGTTACCAGTTGATTTTCAGCATCCCATGGCCACACTGTTCACTATGGCCAAGTGGATGAGGATACCCAGAGGACAGCATCTGTGCTGGCAAACCTTGGCCAAGTCAAAGAGCCTGCTGTCTAGGAATCGTGAGGTGCAATCTGGATTGTTGCAGAGATATGGGTAATTTTGACTAAGGTGCTTTAGGCCCCAGGGACAGGTAGCTATTTGCAGCACTGAGTACTCAGTTTCAGGGGTCTTCAAGCCTGGGTGTCCAGCAAAACTGCCAGAGATGCTTTAAATATACATACTCTCTCAGACCCTCCCCACCCCCGTGGGTCTGCTTTTGCCTGGGGTGGTACCAGAATATTCCAGAGCTCCCAAGGTAGAATAAGGTAGAATACCACCTCTCGTCTCCACCTGCCCATAAAAAGCCCTGCACACTTTGGGTCATTTGCTCAGAGAGAAGTATTCTACTCCTAGGGCCAGGAGGCTTCCGTCTCCTACAGGGGTGGGCAGTAGCTCTCCTTGAGTGATATACTAGCACTCAGGGAAGTTGCTCACGACATTAGCGGAGCCTGGAAGTAATGACAGGCTACTCTCTGGAAAGTAAGTTCACCTATGCCAGAGTGACAGTTGCCTCTGTGTTGGACAGACCCCTGTTTGTTGGAACTCAATGACTTTACTTTTGGAGAAAGATCTTTCCCTTAGGGTGAGCAGAGGCAATCCACAACACACCTGAAAGGTGGACAAGGTCTAATGTTCTAAAGATCATGGAGGAAGAGAGAAACAAACAGTTGGCTGCATGTGATAAATAACTCCTCACAGTTTAGAGCAGATTGAATTTACATTTTACTTTAAAAAAAAAAGGGGGTGGGTGGGGGGGTGGGTGGGAGGGAGGGCATACACAGGACAGGAGCAAGTGAGGCCGATGCTCTGCGACAGACGTCAACATGTTTCCCCACAGCAGTGGAGTCTGTGTGTCAGGCAGAGGTTCTCCTGCTGGTTACATTATCAACAAGGTTGTAGGCAGGGAACCCCTGGTTGGGGAGGGGAGTAAGTTAATCATATACAAGGTCAGTTCACAATACACAGCATTTTCTTTAAATGATGGAACGCAGTCGCAGGAAGAAGTTAACAATACGAACACAAGAATAATCAAATTTTTGTTTGTTATCCATGTACAGCAACTAACTGCTTTACAAAAAAGCAAAATAATACAATATATCATCACATGTATTTACAATGTAGTAAATAGACTTTTCTGTCAAATTTTACACAAACTATTTACAGGGGAATATACCGCATTAAAAAAAAATTGTGTGGCTGACACTAAGTGAATTTTTGTGGAAGTCCATTGCATAACATTGAATAAGACATGCTTCAATATGCTTGGGGAGTAATGTAGAAAAAAAAAGGGGGGGGGGGAAACTCCTCCAAACCTGGAAAACAAAAGCCAGATCTCCCAGAGGAAACTTGCAACCTTAAACCCCCCAAGGAAGTGGTTGCTGGGGCGAGTCCCCCCACTGGGGCTGTGGCAGTCTGCACTGTCCAGGCTCCGGCCTCAGCACTATGCAGGCAAGAGTAACTGTCCAGCAGAGTGCAGTGTCCCCACAGTGAGGGCATGGGAGCCCAGGGGAGGAGTACCAGCCAAACGCACAAACACAGCCGTTAGTGTTTTTTTGTTTTCTTTTAAGTCAGGGAAACACAAATTGAAAATGAATCACAGAACTCACACCAAATTGTGTAAAATGGGACATTACTCAGACCTTCAGCTGCTCCTGTAATTAGAGTCTCCTTTGGGGGAGGGGCAGCTAGTGATACTTTAAGCTCTGTAGGTTCAGTTGCTTGCAAAGATAGACTTTCCTCAAAAGCTGGAAGTTCTGTCTATTAGATAAAACTGGAATGCTGCCCCAGTTTCCTGGGATGTACTGGTCAGAAGTGGCTCCGTTTGATCTTTCCATAGGAGCTCAAGTGGGGCAGTTTAAGAACTATGGGGAAACCCGCTACAGGAAGAGTGCACATTTATAAGTTGTCCTGTTTTGATGGGGGAAGCAAAACAGTAATGGGCCAGTAATGGAACTCAATGACTTTAAAAAAGCCAAGCAACTAGAGTTACAGCAGCCTCAGTCTGTGCTGCCCACGGTTGCAGGAGCCAGAGCGGGGTGCACCCCAGCAGTACTGCGGTGGGGAGCCGGGCCTGGCAGCTAAGCCACGGGCCTCCTGCGGCTAAACTCAGCTGGCATCTCAGCCTCCCAGCCTTGGTTATCTGCTCTGACAGTTATTCTAAGGCAGCCTTTACAAGAGCTCAGTTTGCTGCATCTGTCTCCAGTAGTCTCCAGTGATTCTATGTTAAAATCACTACTAACACTAAGGGGTTTCCTTTTATTTTGGCAAATGGTTCTTACTTTTCCCAGGGCTGTAAACAAATTAAAAAAATTAAATTGTTATTTCTGAATATCAAAAGCAATTTTATTTACATTAACATATTACATTGTTACTGTATGGATAAGTGTGAAACGTGTTATATTATTAAAGTCAGAATACTTAAATGTACCATTATTTATTGACTTAGCTGTGGAGTTTAACTTACTGAAATCCACTAGTGAGCCAGCACTACAGGACCTGTCCACACCCTACTGGGTTTCTTTTGGTCCCTCCCAAAGCCATTATGTCTTAATACATGAAGGGAACCTGGAAGTAGAGGGATAATACCTTTTAAAAATAAATATAGTTCAATCTTAACTGAGAGCATCCATGTACTACTGTGCTCACTAAAGTCAAACTGTCTTGCATCCTGCGGGTACCATGAAGCAGCTGGGTGTGCATCCCTTGGAAGGGCCTGAGTCCCACTGGTCCAGCCACTCTGCACAGCAGCGATCCTAGAGGTCCTGTGTCCATACCACACAGGCCGGCCAGACTTCACAGTGACTAAATGCAATCCTATCAGATAGAATCCAAATGTTTTGCTAGAGATTCCTGATTTTATTTGGAGGAGAGGAGTAAGATTAAAAGATTTTAAAAATACATCTTATCAAAGAAATTTATGATAATATACAGCATATTCTGTTTCTTGGAAAATTATTTAACAAAATAAAAATATCACCTACCCTATGTCACGTACCATTCCATTTTGCTACGGAGCCAATGGAAAGAGCTATGAAAATTACCTTGTGGAAACGAGTCTCACCACTCTGTCTGCAAATTACCCTGCTTAGAATCACTTAGGAAAGAGGAGAAAGCAAGTGCAAACACAAGTGTAGTTTCTATACTTAGTATAGTCTTGGCTTAAAAAAAAAAAAAAAGAACAGAACACCTTCATATGTAAAAATTAAAAGATAATCAACTGGAAAAAAATTACCCAGGTTGGATGACCAAGTATGTATAAGGCCTCAGAACCAATAGCTTTAATTCAGCAATGTTAAGATGTGTGTGTCACGCTTATTTTCCTGTACTTATTGCTAAGACTCAAATGTTAGTATTTCTTAAGAATTCGTTACAAAATATTAGTTTGCCCCTCCCTCAGTCCCTGGCCTGTGGCTTTATTGAGGCTTGGCCTCTGTGGTTCCTTCAACTACATAAGGTAAAAAAAAAAAAAAAAAAAAGTCCACAGCTAGAAGATTAAATACACTGGGGTTAAAATATGATTTCTCCCCCAAACTTATAAGTGTGTAACTAAGACGACCCCTTCACTCTGCAAGACGGGAACACAGAAGGCCGTCCTCCGCGTACGGCCCGTGGCTTGCGGCAGCGGCAGCACTGCAGGGTTCATCCACACCCACGGTCCACGCTCTCAGTCAGGCCTCCTGACCGCCTGCTGTCTCTGCTGTCCTCAGAACAAGTGCTCAACCAGACACATGCCAAAGTAGAAGGAAAAACATCAAAGAAAAGCAGCATTAAACTTAGGCAATGCTCCAAGAGATGACCGTCTGGCGACACGGCGACCAGATGGGATCATAAGACACGAAGTGCAGCAGTGCAAGGTGAGGGGTCACTAGTGAGAAGCCATGTTAGGTTGGTTTGAAGAGTGAAACAAAGAACGCTTCACACGATCTTCTTAATGCTATTACGTTTGAAACTGCCAGCACTTCTTTGCTTCTGCACTTGGCTTGCGGATCCATGGCGAGTCCGTCCACTGTTACAGTGGCCAGCGGTGGGGGAGAGTTCAACGTTCTCCTTGTCGAGTCCTGGAGAGACACAACAGCTGGTTACTCCTCCTCTCCTGACGCTAGCTCAGGACCCAATCTCATTCATTGCTTGTGGGTGAGATTGGAATGGTGAGCAGTCCCAGCATACTCCACATTCACAGTAAACTGCCAGGACATTTACAAAGGCCTTGCCACATACTTTGCCTCACACCTTGCTAAGCTGAATTTTCTATCATTGTTGTGAAACAGCGTAAGAGAAAAGAGAAGTTGCAAGAACAGCTGGAGGGAGGTAGGGTGAAAGGCTGGCCATCCAGGAAGCCTTAGGAGAGTACCTTCTCCCAGTTGTACCATGAGTGTCCAGCAGAGGGCAGATTCTAGCCATGTATCCATCTTTCTGCATAGCCGCCATTTCAGAAAAAGGCATATACTTCTCCTTTAATCGGCCTCAATGCCTGTTCTGGAGGAATGAGGGCATCTCCTGAAAAGGTGACCTACCACGCAGGCCATGCCCGGATCTTGGCTTCATTTCAATCATGGAGAGTCACTACACTTGTCTCAACCTCACTCAAGGGTCCTATAATGTATTTTACAAATAATGTAAACGTTATTTTCAGAAAGGTGATCAGAACAAAAGGGCAAATTTAGAAAAATCTCAGCATATTGATAAAGGTTACAAATAAAGATAGAAAAGAACAGTCTGAAGGAGGTGAGGAAGGCAGTTTAGGCAGCGAGCATGTTCCTTCACAATCCCTGGTAGGATTTTGATCATTAGTTGATTGAGACAGGGTCTCTCTGTGTAGCCCTACATGTCTTGAAACTTGGTACGCAGACTAGGCTGTCCTGGAACTCACAGAGATCTGCCTGCCTTTGCCTTCATGTGCCACTGTGCCTGGCCCTGGATCTTCATTATGAGTGGGTTTGCTTCTAAAAAGTTCATTATACTGTAAACTTATGACCTGTGTACTTTTCTGCCTTCTACCCTTCAAAAGAATTTGCTTCCCAAATAGATACTGTACTCATCATGTCTAGCATAGCCATTGGCAGGAGGCATTCTGGTAGCTGATATAAACTGTTCACAGACACACGAGGAGGAGGAGCAGGGAAGGGCAGGCCACACTTAACTGGGGGTGGGGAGGCAGGAAACCATCTGCTCATGTCATGGCCCGCAGCGTTATCCCAGGTCTAACTTTAACTTTATGGACTACTTGAACTTAAAAAGAATCATTACATTTGGGAATGGAAACATTTCCATTTTTGGGCAATAAAGTATTATTTTAAGCCACAAGATATTTATTGTGTTACAGGAAGTGGGACAGATCCATGCGGCAGTTTGTAGGCTGAGGAGAACTGCACCTGGGATGACTGTTCTCTGGAAGACACAGCCTTCATTCAACACAGTTCCACTCCCGTCCTCTCCCATCCGTCTCCTACCAGAACCACCTTCTATGCCCTCCTTGTAGTCACTAGCTTTTGCCTATAACAACAACCTGCATAAACATCTTATCTCTTCAGCTGGAGTGAAACCACCCAGAAAGGGACCAGTTATCATTCATGTTTTTTTTTCTTTATAAAATCTAGCTAATCACTTTCAATAACTATTGGTTTGCAACAAATGTTTCCACTTTAAAATGTGATAGCTGGGGCCCTCTAATTCACAGCCCTCATGCGTGCAGCCCTTACTTGGCACCATGTACATTAGAAAGAGGGATGCTTCCCGGCCAGCTTCCCTCGGAAGTTGACACAGGTTGTCACTCTGTCATCTTTGACACGTGCACGTGACCTGTGACTTCAAGGCCCGAGTTTCCTCAACCGAGATTATTTCCTTAATAGGAATCTCTTCACTATATCTTATTTCCTAATGAGGAAGTCGGAAGGCAAATAAATACAGTGTTAGAGGATTCCTAAGCCTAATTAGAACAAAAAAGTTTTACTAAAATGATCAAGGCCAGGCAGTGGTGGCGCACGTCTTTAATCCCAGCACTTGGGAGGCAGAGGCAGGCGGATTTCTGAGATCAAGGCCAGCCTAGTCTACAAAGTGAGTTCCAGGACAGCCAGGGCTACACAGAGAAACCCTGTCTCGAAAAACAAAAACAAAAAACAAACAAACAAAAAAAATCAAGGAAAAAATTGCATAAATTTTTGGAGAGCACTGTATATGTATATTAAATTGTCAAAGAATAAATAAAAGGTAGATATTATAAACAAGCTCTAGGAGAGTTATTTTTTAAAAAGCAATAAAAATGAATTACATTTACACCAACCCACAGTCTTAGGAAAGCAGGGCCCAGGAAATGGAGTGAACCTAGCACTCAGATAATTTTCTTCTGATAATTTGTCAGCATTCTCTCACACCTCCCTCCCCTCTACGGTGGAATCTAGAAATGCCTCCATGTGCTGCTGAAGGGCGCAGACTGCTCACGTGGAGCAGGCTCCTGCCCTGACACAGGCCTTACTTCACACTTGAGAGAAAGGCCTGACCTTGCACGTCTCCACTGAAAGCTTCATATTCTGTGTTCTTATATCCCTAAGTCACCAGTCCTCCTTCCCTTCTTCCTTCCATGGGTACAAAAGCAAAAATCCATGAGATCAAAGACTCCAGAAGGTGCCACCAAAAGGACATCACACTGAAGCGGCTGTGTCCCATGCCTGCTGGTATAAGCTCTGAAAGCAGCTGCACTCGGGCAGGCGCCAGTTACGTGCACGCAGGGCAGCAGACCACCTGCACTCCCAGTGTTCAGCGAGCTGCACTGGCTCCGGATGAAGATGAGGCAGCAGGTGTTGGCTAACACTGTGGACCGCACGAGCTGGGAGAAGAACTGCCAAATCACACTCAGATGCTAGCCTGCTTCCCTACTATGGCCTGAGTTCCTTGAAGGCAGGTATCAGAACATGCTTATCGTGTTACTACTGAGCTGCAGCTCCTGTCTGGAAAATAACACACAGATAAGATACTAACACACGTAAGGAAATACCTGAGTAGTCTGGGAGAACTTAGATGTCATCACCTATATAGGAGCCCACTTGGGTTCAAACTGCATTGCTCACTTCCCTACAAACAGCAGAGCAAACCTGTTGGAAAACGTTTCTCCGTATGAGCTGGCAAGCACGCTGAAGGATAAAGCTTATGCTCTGCTTTTTTCAGCAGAGAATGAACCCAGGGCCTTGTGTATACACACAGCACTCCACCACTGAGCTAGATTCTTAGCCTCAAAGTCTGAGTCCTAATCGGGTGGAGAACTCTCGCTGCCTCTATAATAAGAGTGAAAGATCTGGGTGCTGAAGCTGGAACCCCCAGCTGCTTGCCCTCCACTAAGCCACTGGATGCTGACTCTCGCCTCTGCGCAGTCCGAGGGTTAAGGGTACACTGCCTACCTTACAGGGCTGCTAAGAAGTTGGGTAACAATCTATATGAAGAACTTTTCTGAATTGCACAGATAAAATAATCTTTTAAAAATAGACTAAGATGTTTCTAATACCTCGAATAAAAGAGATTAAATAATAAGCAAATGGAGTTTTAGGACAAATGTATAGGACTTCAATTTAATGCTGGAATTTGTAAAATTACTGGAGCGGAGCTAATGTAAAGAACACAAAACGTCTTAAAAAGAAGCCAAGTGTGAGAGCTTTGGCGATGTTTATGCTGTGGAAAAAGCGTCTGTGGAGAGATGGATGGCAAGGGTGTATTTAGCGGCCCTTGTATGACTGGACACACAGACTCGGCACTGCGGGAATCCAAGAATGGATGGGCTTCTCCTGCTGCCCCACTGCTTCCTCATCTCTCTGCAGCAATACAAAGATTACAAGACGCCAACAGGTCCTCTCTGAATCAGGCAGCAGTGTGCTGCTACATGTCTGCTTAGTGCTGACAGTCAGTTAAGGACACTTTCTTTACAGCATGAGTCAGAACAGTTAGTTTTAGGATAGCTTTAGGATGGGTTTGGTTTTATGATGGGGTCAGCTTTATTTTTGGGGGTGGGAGAAACAACTATTTTCTAAGCTAAAATCCCCTCTTCCTCAAAGACCTCGGTCTGCTTCTCTGCTGATGCCCCATAGTGTTTGGTTAACCAAGGACAGGGTAGGTAGAAGTGGCAACTGAACCAAACAGGCCATACTGATTATATAGTTCTGTATGTCCAGAAATGTCACCAAGCAACCACTTTTCAAGTTCCTGTTTTCAAGTACCTGAGCCTTCAACTCAACTTCTAGGGACTGGGGAAGTCTCAAGCTGTGGGCCTAGCTTGAGTTTAGAGGAAGCGATGTTCTGTATAAGGCCACAGTGGGAGAGGCTATATGCAAATTGTTGGCTTAGAGCGTGCAGAGGAGCTTCAGGGGGATGAGGAGAGGACAAAGAAGGGAATGATGTCCAGAGGAGCGAAAAGCAGGGGAAAGCTGTTAGACACTTGCTACCTTCCCTGGTTTGCAGAAGGAAGCTGGCTTTATTTATGGGATTCTAACCAGTAATTTCCTAGGAATAATCTGTAAATAAGCAGAAGTTACTGACTCTTCTAAGCACACCATGAGAAGTATCACAAAGCATTAAAATAAGTCACTTGAGTACACTGCACCATCCTTAATACCCTGAGAGCCTCAGAGGCAGGTAAGGCCTCAAACAGACCTGCTGGTGTGAATATATGCACTTTTTTCTTTTCTTTTGAGACAGTCTCATAATATAGCCCAGGCAGGTCTGGAACTCATTATGTAGCTGAAGATGACTCTGTGTGTGTGTGTGTTCATGCATGAGTTTAAGTGTGGCTATCAAAAGACAACTCTTGAGGTCGGTTCACACTTGGCAACAGAACTGCATACAAACATCTCTATCCAGTTAGTCCTTTCACTGGCTCCAATTTTGGTTATTTTCTACAAAGCAATACAGTATAAATTCTATGTTTAAGAAAAAAAAGGGGGAGGAGGCTGGTGAGATGGCTCAGTGGGTAAGAGCACCTGACTGCTCTTCCGAAGGTCCAAAGTTCAAATCCCAGCAACCACATGGTGGCTCACAACCATCCATTACAAGATCTGACTCCCTCTTCTGGAGTGTCTGATGACAGCTACAGTGTACTTACATATAATAATAAATAAATCTTTAAAAAAAAAAAGAACTGTCTTAGAATGTGTTAAATACTACTAAATAAGTAAGAAATAACTTTCACTTAAAACTCAATTCTAACACCCACAGGCACAAACTATCAGTCCCTGTATTGAAGGCATCTTTCATCTTTAAGTGTGTGAAAGTAGGGCCTAAAGAGATGGCTCAGAGGTTTAGGTCACTGGCTGCTCTCTCAGAGGACCTGGGTTCAATTTCCAGCATCCACATGGCAGTTCCCAACTATCTGTAACTTCAACTACAGAGGATCTGGTGCCCTTTTCCGGCCTCCTCGGGAAATGCATGTACAGAAGCATAGACACAGGTAAATTATTCACGCACCTTAAAAAAAAAGTAAAAGAAAACTTTTTCTCCCTCCCGAGTCAGGGTTTCTCTGTGTAGCCCTGGATGTCCTAGAACTGCTCTGTGGACCAGGCTGCCCTGGAACTCAGACAAATCCACCTTCCTCTGGCTCTCAAGTACTGGGATTAACGGCATGTACAACCACTGCCTGGCTAAGAAAAGTCTTTAAATTTGTGAAAGTGCCTATACACTCACAAACTAAGTATTCAGCTGGGTATGGTAGCACACACCTTGTAATCCCAAGACTTTAGGGGCTGAGGCTGAGGACTGCCATGAGACTGAGGGCAGCCAGGGAGCTATTCCTGGGGTGCTTCAAATGCTCCCCAAATAATGTAAAAAGCCAGCGACGACTCTATAGTCGAGTCTAAACCAGATCTTCATACTTTGGAAATGGCTTTATTTAACTACTTTTCAGGAAGTAATACGTGCATATAGTTCTATGTAGTTTTTTTGTTTGTTTGAAATTAAAATAGAGTCTCATTCTGTAGCCCATCTGGACTCAAATTCAAAGTGATTCTCTTGCCTGGGATTCCAGATGTGAGTCACAGTCAACATAAGTCATGGGCCAGGAGCACAGCCAGCCTATGGCAGCATCTCAAAGCCCAGTGTGCAGAAGAATCACCCATGCTCCCGAGGAGGTTGACTGGGCTCCATACTTGGGGTTTCACCCAGCAGGCAGGGAAGACTCAAGAGCTATGCCTCTAACATCAGATGATGCTAATTCGGGTGTGGGGTCACACTTGTCCTACAGAACAAGTGATGGAACAAACCCACTGACTACATGAGGAGAGCTGGGCAGACGACTAGGAGATAGAAGGATTCCCTGACTGGTAAGTAAATTAGGAACAAAGCGTAAGAACTGAGTGTAACTGTTTAGAACTTGTAACTGTAAATTTATGATATGGATTGGGTATTATACCGGCTTATTTCTTTAGAATCTTCCAGACTACCACACGAATGGAAATGTTCATGTACACTGAGACAAGTATTTATGGAGATTCTATTTATACATCTCGAGCAGCCCAGAATAGTTATGGTTTGATTTGTATAAAGAAAACGCCTGCTAAAACACCACTTCTAAGAATGTCCTTATAGACTACCGCATGACCTTTTCAGGTAATGGAACTTAGGTAACTTAAGAAATCCTTTTTAAACATTTTAACTAACTTAGAAGAAAATCTTTTCAACTGAGCACCTGACCCAAACATCAGCCGTGGGCCAGTGCACACTGTTCCCTCTGTTCACACAGCAGGGCTTGTGCTCACTAGGCAGTGGGCATCACCTCTAGGCTCAAGCAGAGCTTATGAAGCCATTCAGACAGACATCAACTGAACTTGGAGCTGGGCAGGTGCCGTTCCTGCTTTTCTCTCTCAGTACCTCGGGGACTCTTACCTATGACTGCTCAGTGTATAGAGTTCTAAATTTCATTGTCTATGATTACACACGCCTTTAATCTTGGCATTGGGAGACAAAGTAGGTGAATCCATGAGTCTGGGCCAGCCTGGTCTACATAGAAAGTTCTAGGGTAGCTAGGGCTATACAGTGAGACCCTGGACTGAGAATATAAGTAAATAAATAATAAATAAAACCCAAAATTCCACTGACCTACTTTTCTCACTTGATCCAACAGTGACTCTACAGTAAAGATTATAATGATGGGGTTTAAGATTTCCTTTTCGCATGCGCGTGCGTGCGCGTCTGTGTGTGTGTGTGTACACGTGGACCTGCACATCACTGGCTGGAACTCTCCAAGTAGGCTATTCACTCACAGGTATTCTTCTGCCTCAACCTCCTGGGTGCCTCGATTACAAGCCATGAGCCACCACAAATACCGTTTCAAAATATAGGTTCTGAGGACTAAACACAGGTCCTTGGGCTTTCAAGGGAAACACTCTACCAACCTAGTTATCTCCGCAGCTCCAAGATGTTATTTTTTTCTTATGAGAACTTTTTGTCTGGTTGTTTACCTAATCCCAGACCTTCAGGCTTGTCAGTGGCTGATGGATGGCTGACCTGTTGTTACCAGCAACAAAGTGGGGTGACTACTAGACTTTGTATGTGTGTGTTTTATGGTGCTTATACTGCACCAGAGGCATATAAGGCCTTAGGGTAATGTTAGTATAGCTGATGTTCACTTGTAGGTAATATAGCTTAGTTTGTGCTTTTGGTCCAAATCTCTGTGGATACTGAACATCACTATGCATTTCCCCCTCTGCTATAGAACTTGATGGAAAGCACTCAGCTCTGAAGAGTAACAACATTCAGTTACATAGGAAAGAAATGGGAAGTGAACCTCAGGAGGGAAAGGACCAAAATCTGCTATGCTCTGACCACAAGGGAGTTCCTAATGTTGGTATCGTATCATTGCTCACAATCACATAACGATCACATTTACTGACCTGGGGAATGCTGGGAAGTTGCAAGTGAGGTCATGGAATTAGAGAGGTTAAGGTTGGCAGTGATACTAAGCTGGCTCTGCAGTGCAGGAGGGTAAGGAGATGTGGGTGTCAGGAGGGACTCCTCACTGGTTTCTTCATCAATTCCAGGCAAGTACGTGTCAATCAAGGCATCAAGAAATTTAACAATGAGCTCAGCATAGTCAGGGATTTGTGTTTGCTGTAATGGAAAATAGGACATTATTTTAGCTCCATTAAAAAAAAGTTCCCTCTGAAGCCAAGAAAAGGTTAATGATATCTGGGGCTTGGTGGATTGTTTTTCTTTCTTCCTTTGTAGTCTAAATCATTAAGGGGGGAGGGGGACGTCTGGAATAGTATTTAGAGAGAACTGTGGAACATACAGCTAGGAATTGTATTTGGCTTCCCCTAAAAGCTTCCAGATGAACCTGCAATTTCTGAAAGCCATGCAGAGACAGAGGAATTGACTACTTTATAGACAATGCAGTCCTCGGCAGTGACATCTCGCCAACGTCCCAAAGCAGATGAGACAGGCAGAGCATCATCATCATCCCACCATCCGCCTGTTAAAACCCCTGCATGACACACTTCTGTGACTTCAGGCCCATCTTTTTAATGACAACCTGTGCATATCAACAGACAGTACAAAATAAACTAAATCCAACTCTTAGAACTAGAAAAATGTATAAAAAACTCATCTTGATTTAACAGCCCTTCATCTAGGACATGGTGTGTGTGTGTGTGTGTGTGTGTGTGTGTGTGTGTGTGTGTGTGTGTGAAGGGTGTGGGGCAGAAGCCCTGCCTTCAAGGAACTTCAATTATTTTAAGAGACCATCTACAAAAAAATTAAATACTATTTCATGTAGTATACCAACAAATGCCAGTCAAAGAAAGTGAACAGCCAAGAACAAATCTGATAGTCAGATGTAGCCATGTGTCCCTGAGGTGTATTTACCATGCATCACACTCTTCACGAGTCACAAGACAGGTGTGTGAGTTATTGCCACATGTACAGAGGTCTACAGGCAGAATACGTTTTATAGAGGTTTTCCATACCCTTCTGAGATTTCAAACCTAACTTAAAATAAAATTAATATATCAATATATTGAATGTATTGCCTCTTTGGAAAAAATCTTTCTAAAACAATTTTTATTTTGAAATGTTACTTTGGTTTGAAGGTAATGTGTATTCTCCAACAGACTCATGAGTACAGTTAAAGACTCTGGCTTATCAAAAATTAGAAAAAAAAAATATTGTTTACCTTTGAAAAGGGTCCTGCAAACCGCCATAAGCCATTAAAACCAAAACCTGCAAAAAATCAAATGCTACTCTTACAACAAGCAAGGCAGCTTTAAATAGTAACAAAAATTAAGCTGTATAGCTGACAGACAAACTCTGCATATATTTAATAAGACATTTTAAAATCAGTGTCAAAGACGACTAAAATGTCCTTAGAATAGATAGCATTTTTACAGTGGTCAAGCAGTTATACTGAACATGTAACTAATAGAATCAGAAGATGAAATGAAGAGCGAGAGCCATGCAGGAGCCTATCCCGCAGCTACACTGCAGCCAGGCATTCTCCAACAGGGCCGCAGCTGTGGCTCAGCAAGCACCCGCTCCTGGTATATGTATTTACTTTGCAGGTAAGATGTCTGGTACTGTGGCGGGGACTCCTCATGGTACACCACACTCTGTACAATTCCATGGATTGGATTTAACAAATTTGGATCTTGGCATAAAGACAAGAGGGTATTGATCTTAGAGTCCAACAAATTGTGCCTGGAAAAACAAAAGTAAACAGAGGAACATTAAATAAAAGGATTTACTGGAAAGTGTAATATACATATCCCTTAGAACAACATGGCAAAACTGGAGACAGGGACTTTTACCTTTCTGGCACTTTTCTAAATTATCCAGTGAATGAGCATGTGTGTGTTGTCATTCTAAGTCATTAGGGAAATACAGTAAAGCAAATACCTGGTAGCTATCACACGACCGTGTCAAACTGTACAAGGAAACGTTGTCCAAAACAGGCTTGGCTCTGTCTGCCCGTGAGCACACTCTGCACTCTAGCTCCTCGGCTGTCTGTTTCTATGTACGTCCAGGGTTACAATGACATTTAATACTAACCAGTGCCAAGGTAGGCCAGTAAAATTAATTTGGAAGGGGTGGCATGGGGAATCTTACAAAGAAACCATTTCCAGATCACTTGCAATCTATTAATAAAAATCTATTTTAAAAAGGCAACACCTAAATATGTGAAATTCATAAACTTTAAAATGGAATTAGACAACAACAAATGTGGGATGCTCAATAAACTGCAGTGATGTATTCATGTTTATTAAACCAAAGTCTAACTATAGTATCTTTACTTGTTTGACATAGCTGTTCCAAGATGTCCAATACCAAACTCATTCTACTCCCCTTTCATAGGCATGGGATTCTTCTGGGACGTATGTCACCACTGTCATCCACTCTTCCCTGCAAGCCATGAATCTAGCAGTCCTCTTTAGGGAACTACCCTAGTCAACACTCAGTCCAATATCAAGTTCTGTAATCCTTACCTCCAATATGTGATTTCAAGTCTGTCTCTCCTTATATTGCAGATATTGGTCTCCTGGAATAGTATCCTTACAACAATCTTCCCGCATCTGCACTGTTTCTTCCAACTCATTCTCAGCATAACACCAGAGTGCAGCGACTCACTACCAACTAAAGCTTTCCTAACAGCTTTGCACTGTATAAAGGGATACGACTCGATATTTAACACTGACACAGCAAAGGCTTTAGCCAGACTTCTGCCCTAGACCTATCCTTCACCTTGGAGCTCTTTATTGTTCTGTGTTCCACACAAAGGTCCTTTTAAAGTTTCTTTAATTTGCCAACACCTTTCTGTCATAGTTGTCAGCTGACATATCCAGGAAGAAGGACTCTTAACTGAAGAGCCGTCTCCATCAAAATGGTCTGTGGACCACTTTCTTGACTGGTAACTAATGCAGGAGGGTACAGCCCACTGAGACTTAGGCCAGCCCCAGTCAAGGGGGCGGGAAGGATAACTGATCAAGCCACAATTAGCAAAGCCAGTAAGCAGCATTAGTCCACAGTCTCTGCTTTAGTTTCTGCCCCAGCATCCCTCAATGATTGGATTGTAACCCATAGGTGAAATAAAACCTTTCCTCCCCAAGTTGCTTTTCTTTTCTTTTTAAATTTATTTTATGTGTATGACAGTTTTGCCTATATGCATGTCTATGTAACACATGTGTGCCTGTGTCCACAGAGGCCAGTAGAGGGCGTCAAATCTCCTGGAACTAGAGTTACAGACAGTTGTGAGCCACTGTATGGGTGCTGGGAGTTGTACCAGAATCCTCTAGAAGAGCAGGCATGCTTTTAACTGCTGAGCTATCTCTCTGGTCTCTTCCCCAAACTGTTTTGGACAGTATTTTATCAGAGTAACAGAAACCAAACTAGAGCAAAGGCTTTGAAGTTCAAGTATTAAAAGTAAAACCAACCTCCTAGAGAAGAGGGCAATTCTATTTTCCCTCAGCTATGAATCAGTACAGAATTCTAATAAAAAGAGAAGCAAGGGTTAGCACAATGGCTCACTGGAGCAAGGTGACAGCGGCCACAACTGATGAGCTTAGTCTGTCCTCCAGGACCACTGTGGTGGCAGAAGAGCACCGACTCCCTAAAGTTGTCCTCTGACCTCTCCATGTGTGCCATTATATTCATGTATGTGTGCACTAAAATAAACACAATGTTTAAAGGAAAAGATTTAGACCAACCCCAAGACAGTCATGTAGGCTGGTTTAAATAGAGCGATCTATCAGTTTGCTCTTGAGAAAACTGTACATTAATACTCATTAAGCTAAGCCACTACAATAAATCAATACGATTAAGGAAAAACAAGCAAACAAAACAAAACAAACAAAGCAAAGATGGTTTTGGTAATAGATAAGCCCAAAGCAACTTTAGCCATTATTAAAGTATGAATTTAGAAAAAGATTTATTTTTTCTTTTCAGTTCTGTATATGCATGTGTGTTTGCTTGTGTGGGTATATGAATGTATGTTTAGTGTCCTCTGAGGCCACTGGAACTCAAGTCCTCTGCAAAATCATACATGCTCATAACTGCTGAGCTATCTTTTCAGCCCTTTAGCCCCACAGCTCTGTGTTTTGTTTTGGGTGCTGTGGGTCAAACCCAGGCCCTGGCATGCTAAGCATGTGCTCCTCTCCAGAGCTCTTCGTAGTCTCAACCTGGAAAACTATAGTCATCCCTCTCTAGGATAACAATGGTAGCCACCCTGCCCACTCTATAGGCAGAAGACACCACTGAGAAGTACATTTCCTACACCTTTACAGAGCACCTGACATAAAGACAGGGCGATTAACCAACAACAGGAGATACTTACACAACAGGAAACACTTTGGGAAACACAACGCTGGCCTCTGCTAGATATTCATAAAGAATCCGTTGATCAAATTCATCTGTAGTATATTTTACCAGTGTAGCCTGCCAAGATGCAAAAACAGGTAAACAATTTATGTTGAAACTTTGTTTTAATGACATGAAAATATCTTTCTTCCATGTTTGCCATATTTAAGGGCCTGCTAAGAGCAAACTAGAATAAAAATTTAAGGACGAAAAACCCTCAAAAAGGAAAATCCTGCCAGGAGTAGTGGTACACATTTTTAATCCCAGCACATGAGAGGTATAGGCAGGTGGATCTCTGGGAGTTCAAGGCCAGCCTGGTCTACAGAGTGAGGTATAGGACAGCTAGGGTTTCATAGTGAAACCCTGCCTCAAAAATGAATGAATGGACGAATGAATGAATGAATGAATGAATGAATGAGTGGACGGGAGGAGGATGTTCCCCTTACCAGAACAGTAAGAAGCAGCGCTTGGATCTTTGGGTCGGTAAGAACTTCTTCATCCAAAAGAACATTTGATTCAGAGACTGAGACTTTCCGTAAATGTGGGTGCTGCTGCGAGGAGGGAATCCTTTGGGTTTCTGCTGTAGGATATGGATTAATGTAAGTACTTCTATTAGTAGACAAAGTATAATTTACTCAACATATTTTAATGTTACATCTTAATGTTACAGTTCCTTAAACAGGCATCTTAATTATCAATATTACTATCATACAGAGTTGTTATGTATGCAGCAATATAACAGCTAGTGACTTGCAGTGTTGTGCCACACACACTGGTCTGGAACTGTCTACGTAGACCAGGCTATCCTTGAACTCATGGAGATTCTCCTGTCTCTTCAAGTATAGCCCAGGCCTCTGTGGACCTGCTGCCTCTGCCCCTTCCGCACATTCCACTGGCATAACTGGCTGATTTCTTTTCCTGCCCACTTGAGCCAGGGCACATGCTCTGCACTGCAGCCTGAGCCCTCAGGCCTGGATGGAAGCAACTGTGGCTTCACTGTGCTTCCCGTGGTTTGCAGCCATCTTCATTACTTATCAGCTTTGTGTCTCACCCATTTCATAGTCAGTCTCTGCCACTCTTCTCATTTTCGGGGGTGTTGTAATCCCTGATTCCATTTCTTGTCTTTTAGGAGCCTTTGTGTCAGATATCAAGTGATCAAAACTTTTTCTTGTTCCTATGAACAAAAGTTACAGAATATGAAAGTTTATTAACCACAGTGTCTACAAATCACAATATTCTAATAATTTAAGCTTTTACTTTTGAGCGCAAGCTGAGACATCCCTGGAGCAGAGTTTCTTAGCATTATTCTCCGTTTCCTCTCTAAGGCGTCTGGCCCCACAGCTTTCCAGAAAAGGAGGATCTTTACTAGCCTAAAAAGGAACTTTAGGTTATATTCACTATCCCAAGAATAAACTAGACTCCACCAAGTATACATAACAAATACAAGGATTAGATTTTGATCAGTGCAAAGCATAGAAAAACTTAAATGGCCCCTTTAAGTAAGGAAATTGAGTTGGTTATCAAGAAACAGTCGGGCTGCAGAGATGGCTCAGTGGTTAAGAGCACCGACTGCTCTTCCAAAGGTCCTGAGTTCAAATCCCAGCAACCACATGGTGGCTCACAACCATCGGTAACAAAATCTGACTCTATCTCCTCGAGTGTCTGAAGATAGCTACAGTGTAACTTACACATAATAAATAAATCTTAAAAAAAAAAAAGAAACAGTCACTAACAGATGAGCAATCTCCAAATACAGGGAAAAATTAAAGTGTGACTTTAATCTGTAAAGATATGCATGCCCAGAAGTGCTAACAAGCAGACACACAACCCTTCAAAAGGGCAACAAGTAGTCTCATCTCACCTTGGCTTTGAGGGTATACCCAATCATGTACTCTGGTATTTAAACGTCTTTCTCTTATTTAAGTACAAATATTTATATGGCATTATTCAGCATTTATTTACCTTTGCTCATTACACTCAGGGGATGTCTCTTCTTGTAGCAGTTCTACAAAACAATCTGGGGCTGAGTATGTAGCTCAGTGGTAGAGAACTTGCTAGTGAGTTAAGTTCCCTATTTTTTGTTTGTTTGTTTTAATTTAATTTTATTTTTCGTACTTATTTACTTTACATTCCATTCACTGCCCCCCTCCAGGTTACCTCCTCCCGAAATCCTTTCCCCATCCTCCCTCCCTTCTCGGAGCAAATAGAGACCCCCTGGGTAACTCCCACCCTGGCATTTCAAGTCTCTGCAAGGCCAGACATTTTCTCTCCACCAGGCCAAGCAAGGCAGCCTGGTGGGTAGAACATAAACCACGCGCACACAACAGCTGTTGGGACAGCCCCGACCCAGCTGTTCCAGACCCAGATGAAGACCAAACTGCACATCTGCTACACATAAATGGGGAGGCGTAGACCCAGCCCCTGTATGCTCTTTGGTTGGTGGTTCAGACTCTGAGAGCCCATAGGGACCAAGTTAGTTGACTCTGTTGGTCTTCCTGGAATTCTTATGCCCCTGGTTTAATGCTCAGAAGCACACACATAGGAAAAGGCAAAAGACTGAAATATATATCTTAAATGAATTCAAAGGCATAATTGAATTATTACAAGATCTGACAAGTGGTATTTGACAGTTCAGTGTTCTGTTGCCCTCATGCACCAAGACTAATGAATAATCACAAATCACAAATACCAAGGCCAAAGGAATCTACACTCAGGTCAGTCTCTTCCTTTCATGCAAACGGAAGAAGTCATGAGTGATTAGGTGGTTAGACTGTATTCACACTGCTAAGGATCCTGAAGCCTACTAGTGCTTTCTACAGTGCTTGGAGGTAGGGATGCTACTGATCTTGTCCTACTGTCCCTTTTCTTCTACTCTGTCATCTCCTTCTCTTCCTACAGCTCAATTATCTAACTCTTCAAATATTTATCAGTTTGTTTGGTTTTGAGACAGAGTCTCACATTACGCACAGTTCTGGGTGTCTTTGAACTCACAGAGATCTACCTGCCTCTGGGCATGCCCCATCACACCCAGCTCATTGATAGGTTCTTTAAGGTGACACACACTCAAAACTCTCCTTCTAGCTTTGAAATGTAGGTGTGCACTGTAGCTCCCCACAGTCGCCCTGAGTACAAGAGCACAGTAGCCCTCTTGCTCCTTAGTGCCTACCAGTCTCTGGTGACATCTGTGGTGTCTGAATATGCTTCGTCCAAGGAGTGCCACTCTTAGTGGGTGTGACCTTGTTGGAGTAGGTGTGGCCATGTTGGAGGAAGTGTGTCACTGTGGGGGTGGACTTTGAGACCCTCCTCCTAGCTGACTGGAGGTCAGTCTTCTGTTTGCCTTCGGAAAAAGACATAGACCTTCCTCCTGCACCATGCTATGCCTGCCTGGACGCTGCCATGTTTCCTGCCTTTTTTGATAATGGACAGAATCTCTGAATCTGTAAGCCAGTTCCAATTAAATGTTTTCATTTATAAGAGTTGCTTTGGTCATGGAGTTTCTTCACAGAAATGGAAACCCTAAGACATCACTCTGTCCTTAACACTCATAAGAGCCATATCTTCTCTCTCACATTAGAGGGGCATCATGTAACATTTCATTTTGTGTCTGGCTTAATTAACACACTAATCTCTAATTTTATCCATGCTGTCACCAACTACAGGATTTCGTTTTCATGGCTACTGCCTGTGGATCTGTAGAACTATGCTTCCTTCATCTGTGCATTAGCGGATGGACACGGAGGCTGCTTCCTTTCTGTGTTGCTGTGACAAGTCTTGCAGTCCACACAGAATGCAGCGGCCTCTTCCACACACTGGTTTGATTTCCTCCAGATATATAGTTAGTAGTAGAAAATAATAGTTTCAGCTCAGCCAGGAAAAGTGCCATTTAAGTTAATTTTTAATTTTATTTACCAATGGGGTACGGCCATGAAACACATTACATGGCTAGGCTGGCCTCTAGCTTGCCTTTACCTCATGAGGCTCAGCAGCAGCACAGTCACACCTGACCAGAAACCTATGATATCGTTTACAGTCTTCTCCCTCCCACCCCGTCCATCTCTCTGTCCTGGTCACTCTCCTTTGGAAACAGACCTCACACACAGCTCCTGCCTTAGTGTGTGCTGGCTCTGGGTTTTCCTCTTAGGTTGCTGAATCAATCTTGTAAATGGTCCCCTTGAAAAAGACTTTTCTCTACATGGCTGTCAGGAAAATGTAGGAAAACAACAAACAAACAAACAAACAAACAAACAAACAAATAAAACAGATGCATCTTGTTCCTTCCTTAATGAAGATCTCTGTTGGATGTATGATGTGGTAAATCTCCTATCACTGTAGTCTTTGTTGTTCTTTTGAGACAGGATCTCTCCACATACCCCTGGCTCTGCTGGCACTCACTGCATAGACCATACTGCCCTCATAGAGATGCACCGGCCTCTGGCTCCAATGCCGCCAGAGAAAGGCTGGGACTAGAGTTGAGCTACCATGCAGCCAGCTGTCTGGTTTGTCTCTCACAGCCACGCTGTGCTTCTCCAGCCTCCTTCACCTGCTCTGATGTTCTGACCCACGGCCACTGCTCCCACACTCTCTTCCCTTACCATGCTTCCTCTTGCATGCATGCCTTTCCTTATCCTGTGTCCGTCCACCTGGCTAGCATGGTCTAAATCTCTGAAATCTGGCTCAAATATTACCTCTTAATTTCCTAAGAGCCTCAGTAATGTTAAGCATTACTGCTTTAATGCCACTGCTATACACTGTTGTCACCAGCTGATTTTAAGTCATAACTACCAAAGGATAAGCCCTTCTCTAAAGAGCATAGACCCTACTTTTTCTACTTAGAACAGAGTTTGAAGGAATTCAATACTGCATTTTCTGAGGTTAGTTTTTCACTTACAACTTCTTTGGTATGAAAATCCATAATGACAAAACACGAAGTAACCAGAAATCACTGATGACACAGGATTAACTAAGGGAACTCAAATAGAAGAGAGACGACAGACTCAACTGAACTGTAACAATGGCTGGCATTTGTTATTTCTCCTTTCAACTTTTACTGGAAGGTTATTTGTGTTACACTTTGTTGTTTGCTTACCAATTTCCTTATGAGCAAACCTTTGCATAATACTATCTCATGATACTAAGTATGTTTACATGGGTAACCAGAGTCCACACTCATATTATTTATCACAGGTTAGACACATCAATAATTTGAGTAACGATTTAGAGTGGCAGCCAATGAAGGGCAAGCAAGCACTGCCTCACACTTGCTCTGTGGGTCAGCGAGTGTCCTCTTTCAGGAACTCACTCATCAGTTACTGGACATGAAAGGCTTAGCATTGTGCAAGCATTTCTCATAGGAATGTTGATAGAACTGTCAAAAATCATTATTTTGGGTCGACAAGATAGCTTAGTGGGTAAAAGCACCTGCCTTGTTGCCTGATAACCTGAGTCCAATGCGCAGATCTCACATAAAGGTGGAGAGAACTGACAGTCCAAGACTGCCTCCAATCTCTACCTGTCTGCACGCATATACACAGACAAGAATTTCTAAAAGGAATATTGTCTTATAGTTATTAAAAATACCTTGTTTTGTTGTTTCAAAGATTATATGGTTCCAGATCTCTTAGGGCGGTCCATTCTACTTCTGAATGGCACTTCAGGGGACATTAGCATCCCAGCCCTCTATACAGCAGTGCTTCCTCTCCTCTAGATAGCTAACCACTCTCATCACTGCCGTCCAGGGCCCCCAAATCAAAAGCCACAGTACTTGGAAATAGACTTTAAAAACACAGAAATAAAAACCAAATCAAACTCAAAGCCATTCCAAAGTCTCATTCTGAATTCTCTGTCTGAAGACACGGCTGAACCAAACTCATCCATTAAAATCAACTCCCTTAGAGGAGCCAGCCACACAAGGGCTGGAGAGATGCTCAGTGAGTAAGAACACTTGCTCCTCTTCCAGAGGATTCACTCCCCAGCAAGCACAGGAAGCTCACCAATGTCTGTAACTTCAGTTCCAAGGGCTATAACACCCTTCTGCAGCCATGGGCACCAGGTACACATGTGGTATGCATCCATACACATGCAGGTAAAACACTCATACACATAAAATAAATTAAATTCAAAAGTCACAAGAATTTGTTACATCAAAACAGTAAATATTGGCAATCTAGCTGGGCAGTGATTGCACACGCCTTTAATCCCAGCACTCGGGAGGCAGAGGCAGGTGGATTTCTGAGTTCGAGGCCAGCCTGGTCTACAGAGTGAGTTCCAGAATAGCCAGGGCTACACAGAGAAAAAACCCTGTCTCAAAAAAACAAACAAACAAAAAAAAGTTGGCAATCTAAATAGTTTCAATTAATTTTCCAAGAGGGAAAGTAACTAACCATTTTTCACACTAACAATAATGTGAAAATTTATATAAAATAAAGATAAACTAACCAAGCAATTTTTTTGTGTTGGCCTGAGAAGGCTGTCCCATATCCAAGCTCATGGATTTCCTGGCTCGGGGACTGGTTTGGCCTACAGCTGGGTAGGTGGCTGCAAGGTATCCTTCTGAACCTTTGGGAGAGGACCATGGCTGGGTCTCCTTTAGTGTCCTGAAAAATTGAAACAATTTAGAAGAATTAATTAACAAGAAGATAATAAATATAACCACTGTTCACTCATTCCTAATAGCTGTCCTATTTCCTAACAATGGCAATCAATTAATTCAAAAACTGCATTTTAAAGAGCCATAGGACAAAAACTTTTCTTCCTTTTTTTTTTTTTTTTTTTTTTTTTTTTAAGATAACTTTCCATTAAGTTGCCCAGGCTGGCCCAGAACTTGCTATGTGCTCTAAGTTGGTCTTGAATTTCTAATCCTCCTGCCTTAGTTTCCAGAATGCTAGCAATACAGATATGTACCATGATAGCTGGCTCTTAGTGTATAACTCTTAATGTATCCCTAGGCAGGTAAACAGGAAGAACTATAGTGCATAATTTTATTAAGCTTTTTTTCTTTTCTGCAGGACAGGGATTGAATCCGGAACCTCACACGTGCACGGCTAGTATTCTATCCCTAAACTGGTGAAACCCAGAACGACTTATCTATTTACTGATTGAGCCCAGGCTGGCCTCAAACTTGCTATGAAGCCAAGGATGGCACTGAGCTTCCATTCCTGTTTCTACTTCCTAGGTGCCAAGAAGTCAGGTGTGCACCCCACAGTCAGAGACAGGCAGGTGTGCATGCTACAGTCAGTCAGTCTTCTGCAGCACTGGGACTGAACTCAGGGCCTTCTGCATACCAGAAAAAAATCCTCTACCAACGGAGCTATACCTCTAGCTCCTATTTTGTTTGTCACTGGAACAAGGTCTTAGGTAGCTGAGCCTGGCCTAAAACTCGATATATAGCTAGGATGACCTTGAATTCCAAACCTCCTGTTCCACCTTGTAAGTGTTGGGACCACAGGCATTTACTACCACATATGGCTCCAAACTTTTTAATTTGACAAGAAAAAAGTTGTACATTTTTACTGAACAACATGGTTTTTTTCTTCCCTCCCTCTCTCCCTCCCTCCCTCCTCTCTTCCTTTCTTTTTTTTTCGAGACAGGGTTTCTCTGTGTAGCCCTGACTGTCCTGGAGCTCACACTGTAGACCACGCTGGCCTTGAACTCAGAAATCCGCCTGCCTCTGCCTCCCTAGTGCTGGGATTAAAGGCGTGCGCCACCACTGCCCAGCTGAACAACATGTTTTTTAAAAAGGTATTTGAAAATGCCTAAATATGCTAATATAGGACATATATTACCCTACATATTTGTCATTTATTGTGGTGAGAACACGTAACATCCATTTTCTTAGCACTTTTCAAATACAGAATAAATACACTGTCATTAACTGATGCTGAGTAATAGAACTCTTGAACTTATTACATTGAATTTTATAATCAGAGAAAATAAGTCTAAATAGGCAACTGTATTACTGAATTATTTAAAAACTGATAAAATTAAGTTTGAGAATTAAGCTTTCCTGAATACAGGTAACATTACTTTTTCCTTTCCATAGCCAAAAGAAGGGTCAAAAAAAAAAAAAAATAAACTCATGGCATTGGCTAAAGAATAAGACTTCTGAGCACAGCACGGTGTTTATTAGGAAAGCCTGCATACATTGTTGCAGTCTCGGTCAAGTCCTTGGGGAGGAGTCTTTTTACTACAAAAAAGCAAGATATTAGTAAATTTAATAACATGATATGTTTAATTCACATTATAGAATAATACCCCAAAGATGGAATTTATGTAACTTCATGTTATATTGGGGGGAAAACCTACATAAAGCCATGAAGAACAGTAGTCATAATTTTATGATTCTCTCACATGAACCTACACTGCAGAAACCAGGCACGGTGGTGAATGCCTTTAATCCTAACACTTGGTGGGGGCAGATCTCTCTGAGTTCAAGGTCAGCCTACTTTATATAGGGAGTTCCAGACCAGCCAAAGACACATAGAGCTTTCATCAAAGCAATAACAATAAAACTACACTACAGAAAGGTTTTAAATGGTAATGACAATAATAAACAGTTCATACGAATGTTTTTTACCCTCCTACATCACTTTTTGTCGTTGTTTCTTAAAATATTTATTTACTCTATGTGTATGAGTGTCTTGCCTGCATGTATGTATATGTGCAATGTGTCTGCTATCCAAGGTAGTCCAAAGAGAATGTCAGATCCTCTGGAACTTAGGGTATAGATGGCTATGAACAATCACGTGGGTGCTGGGAACTAAGAGAACCTGAGACCTCTGCAAGAATACAAGTGCTTTTACCCACTCAGCTGACCCTCCTGCCCTCGCTTAGTTCTTAGCATCAGGGATCCAATGGTACTTGTATTTCATGTTAGGCTTTTCCTTAGGTCCTTTTCTGCAAACTTTTCAAGATTGTCTTTCTTCCTTATTCAAGTGTTTTGTGTTTAAAGAGGTGAACTAATGATAATATAAGAGCAGATTAGAATAACTTTAATACTGCCTATATAAAATACCATGACCTGTAGAGCAAACTTTGATAGCTACTCTTGCCAGACCATCTGGAGCTGCCACTCTGCTCCCTTTTAGAGTCCTCTGCTGCCGATCTCCACCACATGGAAACTAAAGCCTGACTCCATCTATGTAATGATGAGAGCCTGCCCACTTACCTATAGCTGGGGTCACCGTGATGAATGGGATATGTATCCATAGGAACATTTTCCATTGAAATATCAGTAAGAAGAAGGGACTTCCTATGCTTGAGGCTACAGCGACTTCGAACCTCTTCAGACACTGTGAGTAGAGCTAATAGGAAAAGGAAAAGCTGGTAAAACAGGCTTCATTTCTTCCAAACTTAAGAGGCTATTACTATTACTATGTACTATTTTATATGTACATAAAAAGGCCTGGAGAGTGAGAGGATGAAGTGTATAAACACACGGGATAGACTTATCCTCAAGAGTTTACAGACTGCTTTGAAAGGCTGCATAAACATAAAACAAAGCAATTTGATAAACACCTTACTTTCTCAAGCACTTGATTGCATATCTGCTTTCAATAATCACAAAAAGTAGGCAAGGCATATATCTGAAATGCAGTGATAAAATATTTTGGAATGTAAACGGTTTGTTCAAGGTTGCATGCTTCAAACAAAACAAGCTGGCAAAACCGGAAATTTGTTAAAGAGAGAATGGGCATCTTCCATCAAACCATACCTCAGTCTGCATTCTGTGAGTAGAATACAGTAGAGAAAGTCAGAGAAGACATACAAAAGCACTTTAATAAAATAGTGGGGACTGGGGGCTGGAGAGGTGGCTCATGGTTAAGAGCACTGACTGCTCTTCCAGAGGTCCTGAGTTCAAGTCCCAGCAACCACATGGTGGCTCACAACCATCTGTAATGGAAACTGATGCCCTCTTCTGGTGTGTCTGAAGACAGCTACAGTGTACTCATATAATTAAACTAAATAAATAAATCTTTAAAAAAAATAGCAGGGACTGGACAGGCAGCCCAGGTCAAACAGTACAAAGAATTCATACTGAAGAGACAGAAGCCCTGTAGAAAACTGGAGTGGAGACAGCAGTAGATTGGTCCGAAGCATCATGTCCATTTTGAGAGACTATAACAAGTGATGCTTATGAAATTTACATAGAGGACAGAAGAGAAGGCTACAACGGCCTGCCGGGATATATTTCAGATTCCAGTGCAAATTCTTTTATAATGAAAACTATTTTGGCAAAACCTTTACCTTTTCAAATACGAAAGGACTGAACTGTGAGTGTTCTACTGGACTAAAGACTAGCTGGAAGGCCAAAGCTAGGCAAGGACATCATTTGCTGATTCTAAGACAACAGTGGAGTCAGGCTGATTTAGTCAATTACGTGCGTTTACCTGCTAAGTAAGCCACACTCTGTGTATTCACCTCAAATTTGTCACAATTTCTATGTTTGTTAACGAGAGTTAGTAGTGTATGCAAAATTCTGACTGTTCTTGCAACAATGGCAGGTGAAGGATGCCTGTACCCTATAAAAAGAAAAAAAACAACAAATAACCAGTTAATTAGTCCATGAACAAATGTTTGAGCTCTTATGCTGTGACAAGTAACTCTACAACAAAAGGAAAATTCCTGCCATCCAAGAATAGCCGTTTGTGAAGGTAAAACATAAAAATGTGAAGTTAATTATACATATGATTAAGAACTCTAAAATGTGTAGAAGAGGGTGTTCCTTGAAACCCTAAAGGAGAAGGCATTAGGAAACAAAGGGCATTCTTGACTTTTCCATTTCCTAAAGAAGCATAGAGGTTAGAAATAAATACAAACAAAACTGCGCATTAGAGCTCCCCTTGAGATTTCACTTGAAGTAAGGGTGCTAATATTTAAAAAGTGTTTCTCCTTTGGGGCCACAGCAATGACTCAGAAATTAAGGACCAGAATTTGGTTCCCACAGAGGGGTTCACAACTGCCTATACCTCTAGTTCTCAGGTAACAAGTACTCAGGTGCTACACATATATACATCCAGGCAAATCACTCGTATGTATAAAATAAATACATCTTTAAAAATTATTTCCCCCCCTTTTTTTTGCTTCTTTATTTTTGTTTTTTGTCTTTTTCCTGATTTTGGGATAGTGTTTCACTATAAAGCTAAGGACTAGGGTGGCCTTGAACTCTCCTGCCTCTGCCTTAACATTATTTATTTATTTTATAAATAAGCACCTTATTAAAGCATAGCTCTGAAGTTATGAAGCTGGCAATGAGCAGCTAAAGCTAGGTAGAAGCACATTAGCTCCAGTCTAGTTGGAGATGGTTAACTATAGAAACAGCAATGAAACTGGAAGAGAGGTACCAGAATAGCAGGACTCTAATGTACACAGAAAGAGCACGCCTTTAATCCCAGCACTTGGGAGGCAGAGGCAGGTGGATTTCTGAGTTCGAGGCTAGCCTGGTCTACAGAGTGAGTTCCAGGACAGCCAGGGCTACACAGAGAAACCCTGTCTCAAAAAACCAAAAAAAAAAAAAAAAAAAAAAAATAAATAAATAAAATAAAAAAATAAAAGAAAACATGCTAGAAACAAGTCAAAGAGTGTCTACGATCATATCCAAACAGCAGTGTGCTCTAAACTGAAAAATCTCTTTTATTCCTTGGCAATGCTGGAAAGTTACCCAGTGTTCTATGACTGACCTCATCCCTAAGCCTTCTTCGTACAATAACATTCGCAATATGCACACTGACATAACATCATGTGCAGTGTTCTAGTAACTAGTAACACAGCAATTAAGTCTTGGGGGAATTTTACTACTAACTACTTTGTTCTTTTAAGGTCTGATATGTAAACTAGATTCTAGTTAAATACCAATTGAAACAACTTATACAGATATGTTTTTCATTTTAAAGTGTAGCATATATGCTAGATTACAGCAATTTATCTCAAGTAATCAATTCTTCTTAGTTACTTTTGGCTTCTAGATACAATTCCACAAAACATTCTAACAAAAAGTCTCTTTACCTTTTAAGAGGTGTCCAACTAGTGCAAAGTTAAAGTTAGAGTTGAAGTTGAGTCCGACAAAGTGATCCATCTGCTTGCAGTGCCATTCCAGAGGATTCCGGATCGCCATAAATACTTCTTCCGGACTCTATTAAAAACAATCAGGAGATAGACACTTGGTGGAGTTCGCACAGAAATTTTCCTTCTCGTTTTCCAGTACTAGAACCCCAAGCATACTTTGTATTCTTGGTTCAGATATTTTGCTTAAAAAGTCACTTTTTTACTTGTGTTTAACAGCTCTCACAGGCTAAGTAGTACTTTCAGTTTCAGAGAAATTATTTTTAGATAACAGACACACCTATAAGAACATTTACGCTACTATATTTAACTGGTATAAGACAGTAAAAAAGATAAATAATAAAATAGTAGATAACTCAAATTGCTTTAATTTACAACAGGGTGTGTGTGTGTGTGTGTGTGTGTGTGTGTGTGTGTGTTTTGTATGTTGGGGTCAGGGGTTCCTGGGGATCGAACCCAGAGTCTTAAGTATGCTAGGCAAGCACTCTTACCACTGAGCTATATGAACCTGCTATGTAGAAAAGACTGACTAACCCCTGATTCTGTGTCAACACCTCTCAAGTGCTAATATTACAGCCACTCATCAAATGCCCAGCTACATTTGTCTGCTGATATCCAACTCCTACAGGACTGGCTCTGCTTCAGCCTCTCAAGGAGCAGGACCGAAGGACAAGCACTATTACTCTAACTCTACATCCCAGAGAATAGTCTGCTGATTTTAATAAGCTTTATTAACTCTGATGTAAAGGTAAGAAAGAAATTATCTCTTCAGATATTTATTTGTAAATATCCTTAACATACAAATAGCCAATAGCTAGCCATCACTTGCAACCACCATGATCTCAATCAATTCCAGAGCAGAGCAATGAAGTTAGTAGAGAAGGGAAGAAGCTCAGAGCCAGACATATTCCAGTAACTTCTTTACTCTTTTCCATTTTGTGAACAGAGGTCTGACTGATAAACTTCAAGGTATCTTCTATCTATAATTTAGTTTTGTAGCCTTCTCAGCTTTGAGTAGGCCTTTCCCAGCCTTGAAAAGGCTGAGCATTTTTCCCAGCCTTGAGCAGACTAAACAGACCTTGAACATTCGCCATGACAGGTCTTATCAACCTGGACAGAGACATCTGTTTTAGCTGCAGTTGCAGGTTCCCATGGAAACTTTGAAGTCTCAGCTGCTTGTATTGATCTTGCTCTACAACATACTCCAGCTGAAGAAGGGGGTGGATTTTGTGGTTTTGTTTCCTTTATATATGCAATGCTTATTATTAAACTTTGAGCCTTGATCTGAACCTTTGTCTTGGCTTTATCCTTTTCTTACCCCCTTACCTTATTTCCAGCCCCTCTTTCAGGTAAATCCAGTTTACCACGTGGCTGCTGGACAGCTACATAGTTTCACATTTCCTAGATTTCCAGCTGTTTTGAGTCTATATCACATTATGTACAGTGAGCAAGCACTTAGGGGCTGGAGAGATGGCACAGTAGTCAAGAGTACTTGCTGTTCTTACAGAGGACCTGAGAACGCTTCCCAGAACTCCTATATGGCACTTCACAATCACCTGTAACTCAGAAGTTCCCTTCTTCTAACCTCAGGAGCACCAGACCAGGCACACATGTGATACACATATGATATACATGAAGGGAAACATTCTATACCACAAACAAACAAACAAACATACAAACATACAAGTACTTTAGACCGGGGTATCTTCACACTCAGGCCATGTTCTATTTCCACATAGATCAGTTCATTTCAAGATAATTTTGAATGTGTGCACATGCGCACACACATTTTCTTCAAAAGAACATTCTTTTTTCTCTTAAGCTATTTGTTTTTCTCCAAAACAAAAGGAACATACTTTTGCATTGGCTGTGAAGTAACGGTTTGCATTTACTCAGCACACATGTGAGGCCTGGGAACTGAACGGAGGTCGTCAGGCTGGGTGGTAAGTGCCTCTGCTTGCTAAGCCAGATCACTAGCCCAATTCTGGGCTGCTTTATTTTATCCTCTATACTCTAAACCAAAATCCAACCCCTACCTATGTTGATCAATGTGAAGGGGGCTGCTAATGGTATACTTTAAAGTGAGACTTGGCAAAAATTGTCTGGCGAGTCTCCAACTTGCTTATCTGTTACTAATTGTACAGATTTTCCTTCAAGTACACAGTCAATAAAAATAAGTTTTCTTATTGATTAACTGAAAAAAATAGTCTCTCTCTCTCTCTCTCTCTCTCTCTCACACACACACACACACACACACACACACACACACACACACACACACTAAATAAAAATAAACAAGGATGAAGAATGCTACTAAAGATAACCAGTAATGAATGCACAGGACCTGGTGTGGTAGCTATTATTCCTCTTCAGTATTATTTTAAAATTAAAAAAAAATGTATTTGCTTATTTTATGTGCATGGGTGTTTCTTTCCATGTATGCTTGTGCATCATGTATGTGTAGTGTCCAAGGAGGCCAGAGAGGGCACTAGATTCCTCAGACTGGAGTTAGAGATGGTTGTGAGCTGCCATTCGGGTGCTGAAGTCAGTGCTGCTGAGCCATCTTTCCGGCCCTCCTTATGTCTATTCTAATCACTAGTTGTAGGGCACACTGTCCTTGGCTATTTTTATATAGGAACTATGGATTAAACAGTTTTTAGTGAGCTACTAAGGAACTATATTCACAATAAAACACGTTACTGTAATATCTAGATTATGGACCTCTTCTGACATCTAGAGAGCCATAGGAGAAAAGGAAGAGAAGACTCACTGTGAGCAATGTGACCTCAGAGGACAGCTTACGCACCTTGTCATTGAATATCCGGAGACTGTCCAAGGTGTGCAGGTTTTGTTCCAGAAGTGCAGTGCCGGCTGAATACAAGTTGACTTCGTCCAGCTGCAGCACAGCCACAGCAACCCAAAAGAGGGCTTTGTGCAGGGGCGAGTCCTAGAAAAAAAGATCCGCTCCAGTGAGTGAGGTGAACCAAGACACACTGTCTTCCATGATGCTGCAGCATAAACCAGAGCAGGCTACCCACTAAGTGAATGTGCTTCCTCTTCTCTGAGAACTATGAACAGACCGATGCGCATTGGCTGGCTCTGTGTATCTGATTACAAGTACCGTAAGTTAGCCTGAGAGCCTGAGCTTCCCCTGGATTCTCCCAATGCTGGATGTCAAATCCACCACCCAGAGTTGGCAGATTCTCTATAGTAGACTGACACCTGCCACCTCCTGGTTACACTGCAGACAGTGTCCAGGCTAACCGTCCTTCTACAGGCACTTCCTCCCTTCTCTGGGTCACCTGTGTCCTGCTTTTTACCATACTGTCACCTAGGAAACGATCATTTCAAACTCCTTCCTGAAGACTGTTGAATGCTAGTTAATTCTACTCAATCTTTACACTTTTCTCTGTCAACTCTCTACAAGGTTGGTCTATCTAGCACCCCACTGTCCTACTTACTTCTAGCTCTAGTTAGACACTACAACTTCGTATCACTCTTACTAGTATAAACTCTTATTCATATGTACTCCATGCCTCCCTCCTACTCTTCCCCCTCCCTTGGTGGAGACGGTACCCAGGGTCTAATACATACTGAGTAAGTACTATTCCTTGATTACACCCTAAGCCAGCATGCAGACGCCTCTGATGAGCAGGCACTGCTCCTGGCTTCCATCCCTCCAGCAGTGATCACTAACAACGCACTGAGTGGTAGGCTACTTTACTTGTCCACATCTCAGCATCCATACCCAACCCAGACCCAGGCCACTGGTGAACTCTGTGTATCTCTAAGCACTACCAGATCCATACATGATACTCAACTCTCCCCACCCCACCCCCCAAGACAGCATTATCTCTAGGTAGCTATGGCTGTCCTTGAACTTGCTCTGTAGATCAGGCTGACCTCAAAATCACAAAGATCACCTGCCTCTGCCTTCTAAGTGCTGTGATTAAAGGCTTACACCACCACCACCCAGCTCAACTTTCTTCTAGTACCAAAGAGAAAAAAATATCACAAACAAGCACGGGAGAAAAGATACTCTATACTTCTTCTTCCTCTTCTTCAAACTACTAAGACTTGTGACACAGGCTCTACTTTGTCTCTTTCCAATCAACCCTTCCTTTTCCTTTCCTCTCTACCCCACCTCTCTCCCCATCCTTCTTTCTCCAACCCACCTCCCTTCCTTTTGAGACAAGTATTTTCTATGTAGCCCTGGCTGTCCTGAGATTTGCTATGTTGACCAGGCTGCTTCTTCGTGAGTGATGGATTAAAGGTGTGGGCCACCAGGCTAGGCCACTACCCCTTATTTTCTAACTCTGTGACAAGAGGCTCCATGCTGACTATAATTTCTTCTTTATACTCTTTTCAATCCACCCTATTTCCTAAACTCTGTATAAGAAAAGCACACGCAGAATCAATATCAATGATTACCTTATTAAGAAGCGGCTGTAATTTTGTTAGTGCTATCACCGTAGATTCTATCAGAACTTGACTGTTGTAAGTGTCAGGTCCTTTTAAACAACTTTCAAGTGCCTTTTAGAGAAACAGAAATCTTTGTTTTACTTTTCATTGAAATAAAACATCACTTCCTATAATAAATCTCAGATTTAGCTGAGAAACATTTAGGTATTTGACAATTTCTACAAATGGTGAATACTCTATACTTATTTTTAAAATATTTCTATATTACATTCTAATAAGAAGGGCGTTATTATAGTAATTACAAATGACATAGCTTTATATTAAAGCTATACAGCTTTCAAGACTGATTAAGTATACCTGACTAGAAAAAGAGGTAAATACTCCTTTTAGAAGATACTTTTTTTTCTCTTTTTCTTTTTGAGACAAGTTCTTTCAATTACGTCCTGGAACTCGCTTACGTAGACCAGGTTGGCCTCACACTCTCAAATAAATCTGCCTACCTCTGTATCTAGAGTGCTGGGATTAAAGGCGTGTGCCACAATGTTGAACTTAAAGGTAGTTAGGTAAGATTTCATCACTTCAAAGAATTGCAGTAAGAAAAAAAGTTTAAATGCTTAACAAATATATAATTGCAGTGCCAATAACATTTATTACGTTTTAGTGTGTTTTTAAAACCTTGAAGTATACACTGTAAGTTGGAACAAATCTTTGGGAAAAGAGGAATAGGTACCTTGCTAAGAATTCGGATAATCTGCTTTATCTGCCCATGAGACACTCGTTTGCTAATACAGCCAAACACCACAAGAGCTCTTGGCTGCAGCGATGGGTTATACTGAAACGCAAATCTGCAATGAAAAGAGCCAAGGAACTTATGAAAACCTTTGTGTGTATGCACATTATAATACGAGATTGCTGCTGCTGCTGCAATAGCTACTTTCAACAATACACACACAGTTCTAGTTACTATTCAACCAAGGACACACCTTTGAGCTAGTTCTGTCCACTGATCCAGCCACTTGCATGTTGGAATATCTCTCATACATGCCTGAAAAAGAGAATACTCTAAATATATATGTGTACATAAATGTTTCTAGGAATATTTAATATTCTCATGTCTTTAAGTGTTATCTGCTATAAAAAACACATTCTAGGGGCTAGAGACATGGCTAGGCAGTTAAGAGTACTTGTTGTGGCAGAGGAAAGATATGACTTCTGTTTCTAGAATCCACAGACTGGTTCATATCCATCCGTAACTTTGGTTCTGGGGAATTTGATGTCCTCTTCTGGATTCTTCTCTCAACCTTGGACAACAGGCACACATGTGGTGTACACACATACATGCCAGCAAAACATTCAGATACATAAAGTAAGATAAATGTAAAGAAAGAACACATTCTAAAGGACAGTGTGTACTGTAACAGAATAAACCAGTATTTCTTCTGTATATTACAGAATTTTTTTTTTCAGATGAGGTGTTATTATGTAGGCTTGGCTGGCCTAGAATTCCCTACATAGATTCAGCTGGCTTCAAGTTCACACAATCTACCTGTCTCTCCCTCCTGTGACATTATACCTTTCATATTACACATTTTAAATACGATTTTAATTTGGTTTCTTGTCATTTTTCTTTCTATACCTCCATGATCTCCAACAAAGCTTCTGTGACTGTTTCCAGGGACGTCAAAGCAAAAGTCTCCCTCTCATAGGAGCCAGGGGAGAAGGAGCGGTCCCGGTAACTGGAACGGAAGGCAATGACAGCAGCCGACTTGACTTTGCTAATGCCAAACAGTAAGTAAAATTTGGGTAACGAGAACTCTGTTAGACTGAGCCTCAAAACTTGCTTGGTCTCTTCTGTAAAAGAAAAAGAAAATTCCAATATTTTAACTCTAAAGTAGTATGTTTCATCTTCAACTAAATAAAATGTAAATATCATGCAAAAATCACACAACCATGCTCCCTAAATCAAATTCCTGATGCATTACATTAGTGGCTATATAATAAACCTGCACTAGTAATGCCAACACTATCAACTAATAATAAACTTTTAGGTTATATGATAATTACAAGTATCTGCATGACAAAGAAAGCCCTTATTGTAGCTTTCTATGGTGTGCAAGTTATTTTTATTATTTTCTTGTTTGATAAAATTTCAAATTCCTGCTTGTAGGCCTGGTGAGTCAATACTATTACAGTGAGAAACCTATAGCAGTCTGGTAAGGTAAAGCTGAGAAAGAACTGGTGAAGCGAGATCACCTCCTAGGGACTTACCACTAAAGTGAAGCTGAGAACAAGTACACAGAGAGTGAATGATATTGATGAGCAGCCCATGTGTGGAAGCTCGGAGGGACAAGGGACCTGTGGCTACTAAGAAAGTGACAACATGGAAGAGATAGGGCAGATGAGCCGCCACATCGAGGGAGTTGTTGAAGGACAGCATCAGCATGTAGCGGGCTAAAATGGCAATGTCGTCCCACATAAGATGTTGTTCTAAAGTTGGAGTTGGGGATAAGCAAGTCTTGTCAATTATTTTACACATCCTTCCAATAACCTGTAAAGAAGAACAAGTTTTACAAACATAAGACTAAAAGTTCCATCACACGTAAAATTGAGGGTGCTGGAGAGATGACTCAGAGGTTAAGAGCATCTGCTGCTCTTAGAGGGAACACTGGTTCCCAGCACCCACATGGCAGATCACAACCTTCTGCAGCTTCAGTTCCAGGGATTCTGACAACCTCTGCTGATTTCTGCGGACACTGTACACATGTGGCACACATACACATAAAAGAAACCTAAGCAAATCTAAAAAATAAATTCAGGATGGATGAGACGGCTCGGCAGGTTAGGGTGCACAGCATCCAGCTCCATACCTTGGGGGCCATCTGGTGGAAGGAGATAACTGACTCCCACAAACTATCCTGACTCCTCCATGTGTGCCACAACATGCGTGTACACAGACATTCATGCACACGTATACACACACACACACACTCTCACACACACTCTCACTCAAATCTGTTTAAACTTAGCTGGTTATAAGACAAAAACTCTCAAGATGATAAATAGATATACTATGGCATAGTCCAAGAGGTACAGAAAAAGTGGTTACCTTACTCGACACCAATTTCACATTTCCAGAAGCTAAAGCCACAGCTGTGTCTGCCATCACCTCAGCTTTGATAGACCCTAAGCCTCCTGTCGCACTGGTCTTGATGAAACTGTCAAGCACAACATCCAGCAGGTCTGTGATCTGGTGAGACAAGCAAGTCATGTTGCTGTCAAGCATGCTGCCTTTAATGAAGAAATACTCAAAAGAGCCCAAGTAATGGACATCTTGTTTTACTAGAGACTTTCAAAGTTCTAGACTTAAGAGACCTGTAAACCATGCAGGGAAGGAAGAGGGTGCCACTTGACTCCTTCAGAGGTTAAGCATCTTTGCACGACTATCTTCAGCTGCTTAGACACTATGTCTGTGCTCCAAGACAGTAACACATGACCAATCTAATTACTTTAATAATACCAGTCAGTCAGAAAAATGGCTCCAAAGCCAATTAAAATCATTTATAGGGTTTACAACATTGTCTAAGTTAAGGGCACTGCTTCCTTAAGTGATTATTTTGAAGGAATAACGTGCACCTCCCTTGTCAGGTTAAGGAAAGTTGTATCTATGCTACAACTATACATGCAAGCAGATGTTGTAAATAGCATCACTGAGAAGAAGTGACAGACATCAGTGGTGATAGAGACTAAGTACATATTTAGATGCTATTTACTAGGAATGACGACAGGTGCCTATAGCTAAACTCTATAAAATTATGCAAGGAAGAGAGCTCTGAGATGCATTAGCTATTTACAGGGCTGGGTATGTGTCTACATGCTTCTGAGGGACAGAACAGGGTGCTCTGTGTAACATGGAAACCAAGAATTACTAGCACAAAAGAGGCACTGGATAAGTGTCAGTGTAAATTCAATACCTGCCCAAGGCTCCCCCAGATTTTTGCTTGAATAGAAGGATACATCTGCTTCTCGTTTATAGTCATTGTTATTAGCTTATCAAGGATGGCAGTAACCCTTTGTCGTTTGGCATCATCATTATGCTTACAAAAACGGACTAGATTTGACAGCCATGGGGTCATATATTCCAAACAAAGGTGCTTCAATTCAATACCTGTGAAGAAAATACTCCATTAGCACAGATAGTAGAAGAAAATGACAAACATTTTAATTTTTATGTGTATGATGAGTATGTTGTGTACATGTATGTTTGTGTGCCACATACTTGCCTGGTGTCCAATAAGGCCAGAAAAGAGTGTCTGATCCCCTGGGACCAGGGTTATAAACAGTGAGCCATTACATGGGTTATAAACACTGAGCCATTACACGGGTTATACACAGTGAGCCATTACATGGGTTATACACAGTGAGCCATTACATGGGTTATACACAGTGAGCCATTACATGGGTTATACACAGTGAGCCATTACATGGGTTATAAACAGTGAGCCATTACATGGGTTATAAACACTGCGAGCCATTACATGGGTACTGGCAATCGGACCCAGGTATTCTGAAGGAACAGCCAGGACAGCTGCTCCACCTCTCTAGCCTCAGGAATGATTCAGTCATGAAGGATGCAGCAGAATTTTCCTCCAGTTAATTTAAATATTAACCCAGCAAGAAGCCTGTGATTGGGCAGTGGAAAAGGAAGGCGGGTGGAGATTTTTAGCAACGGGAGAGAGAACAGAAGAGAAAGAGGATTCAGATTCCATGTGGCTTTAAATAGCCACAGATAGCTATGAATATCATAGAAGGATAGAATGATTGGGATAACCTGTCTAATCTAGGTGGGCAGCTTGTGTCATTATCAACTGGCTCTAAAATTATTGTATGGGCATCTTGGGAATTGAGAATTCATTGATATATAAAACTGACTGATAATTATAAGTTTTAAGAGTTTTGAAAACTCAGGTGACAGCAGATGCTGGTGAGGATGTGGAGAAAGAGGAACACACTCCTCCATTGTTGGTGGGATTGTAATCTGGTACAACCATCAGGTACAACAATCAGTCTGAAGGTTCTTGAAAAAATTGGATATAGTACTACCTGAGAACCCAGCTATACCATTCCTGGGCATATACCCAAAGGATGCTCCAACATGTAACAAGGACACATGCTCCACCGTGTTTATAGCAGCCTTATTTATAAAAGCCTGCTGGAAACAACCCAGATGCCCCTCAACAGAGGAATGGATACAGAAAATGCGATACATTTACATAATGGAATACTACTCAGTTATTAAAAACAATGGCTTCATGAAATTCTAAGGCAAATGGATGGAACTTGAAAATATCATCCTGAGTGAGGTAACTTAATCACAAAAGAACACACACATGGTATGCTCTCATTGATAAGTGGATATTAGACTAAATAATATCGGAATACCCAAGATACATTTCACAGACCATATGAAGCCCAAGAAGAAGGAAGACCAAAGTGTGGATGCTTCAGTGCTTCTTAGAAGGGGGAACACAATACTCACAGGAGGAAATATGGAGACAGAGTGTGGAACAGAGACTGAAGGAAAGGCCATCCAGAGACTGCCCCACCTGGGGCTCCATCCCATATACAGATACCAGACATTATTGCAGATGCCAAGAAGTGCATGCTGACAGGAGCCTGATAGAGCTGTCTCCTGAGAGCCTCTTTTAGAGCCTGGCAAATACAGAGGTGGGTGCTCTCAGCCAACCATTGGACTGAGCACAGGGTCTCCAATGGAGGAGTTAGAGAAAGGACTGAAGGAGCTGAAGGGGTTTGCAACCCATAGGAAGAATAACAATATCAACCAACCAGATCTCCCAGAGCTCCCAGGGACTAAGCCACCAACCAAGGATTACACATGGAGGAACCCATGGCTCCAGCCGCATATGTAGCAGAGGATGGCCTTGTCAGACATTAATGGGAGGAAAGGCCTTTGGTCCTGGGAAGGCTACATGCCCCAGTGTAGGGGAATGCCAGGGTGGGGAGGCAGAAGTGGGTGGGCAGTGGGTAAGCACCCTCATAGAAGCAGGGGGAGGGCGGGTAGGATAGGGAGTTTCCAGAGGGGAAACTGGGAAAGGGGATAACATTTGAAATGTAAATAAGAAAAGATATCCAATTAAAAAAAAAGGGGGGGGGTTTGATTTACTGGGTTAAGGGGATTTGTGATGGCTAGTTGCAGGGCGTAGATGGCTGGAAAGGTACAAGCGGCTCTGAGGCAGGTGAACTGGAGCTGGGGCTAGTGGAAGCAGCAAGACTGAGACCTCTGGGGCCAGAGAGTAGCTGGGTATAGCGCGGAATGGTCTCTCTCTCTTTTTTAATATTTCCCACAACAAAGGACCAGAGAGAAGGTTGAAGATAAAGATTTTTATCTTGAATTAGGCCTAGACAAACATTTTGATAAGAGGTAAAGACACTTTGAAAAAAACTAAATTTAAAGTAAGAAAGCCAAGCTAGAAGGTGGTGGCACACACCTTTAATCCCAGCACTTGGAGGCAGAGGCAGGCGGATCTCTGAGTTTGAGGAGGTGGTACTGAGAGAAGCTGACGGACACTAGGAATACTATAGGCTATGATCTAGAAGATCTTTTCATGATTATTCCCTGTCAAAGCTCATTAATTAACATCTACTCACTTAACAGCTGGGAACGTTACTATGACAAGATATATCTTAGTTTTAAAGTAGCAACAGAAAAACAATATGCTATAAACATCTCTGCATTAATTCTTTTAAAAAAAATGTGTGTGCAAGGGTATGTGTGTCCTGGTGAGGTCAGAGGAGAACTCTGTGGGACTGGCTTCTTCCCTCCACCCTTACATAAGCCCCAGGGATTGAAGTTAGGTTATCAGGCTTTGTGGCATGACACTTTTCCTATTGTGCCATCTTGCTGGTTCCTTAGCATTGATTTTTTTCAGGAAAATATTAAAAAGTAGAACTATAATGTCAAAAAATGTAAAATATTCTTTAACTTTATTTTTATCTTGTTTACTTTTATCTTATATGTACTGGTGTTTTGCCTGCATTTATGTCTGTGTGAGGATACTGCATCCACTGAACTGGAGTTATACAGCTGTGAGCTGCCGTGTTGGTGCTGGAAATAGAACCTGGCACCTGTGGAAGAACAACCAGTCTCTTATCCACCGGGCCATCTCTCCAGCCCCAGATGGAAATATTCTTAAGGGTCGAATCTACTTCTAAATGTCTTTCTAGAAACATTGTTCTTGTTTACAATGCTACAGACCCTCAGGATTTAATCTTTAAAAGACGTTTTTCACAATTCTTTCAATATGTAATTTTTATTAACAAACTTAAAAATATTTTTTTTTTAGTATTATGCTACCGTGACTCATTTACTAAGCTACAGAGAGGAGCCCTGAACTAAGGACGTTAATCTTTCCATGTTCAGTGAAGCCACCTCCCAGCCCAGCTTAGTCACACACCGGTGTGTTCTTTTTTCTGTGGAGATCTTCCAGAGTCTCGTGAAGCGATCTCTTCCTTCCTCCCTGCACCTTCCTCCTGGGTGTGCTGCTCTCACACACACTACTCACATAAAAGCATCTAAGCCCCACCTCTACCAATGCTTCTAAATGCAGTCAGAACTTACACTGGTATGTTTTGTGTAGGTAACCTACACTTTTCAAACTTATTTCTTAAGTGATTTCATCTCACTAATCAGTTTGTGACACTTGAGCTGTCTGTTTCTCTTAAATAGATCTGCTGGCTGAGTTTTGAACATTCATGTTTTGATTACTATGCCATTACAACATGTAAGTGAGGAGACATCTGTACTATCACATCTGCACTCTCTTTCTTTATAACATTTTCTTAGCTGTTTATTTTCAGTAAAATTTAAAATATTTTGAAAATTTCAAATTCCATGGGAATTTCAAACTCTTTGATGGGACTGTATTAAATATGAAATAGTCCCAGAAGAGCTGTTTGTGCAAGACACAGTATGCCTGTCCACTCACTCAGGTATCTTCACGCATTTATAGTTACTAATAACGTTGTACTTTTCTTGTTTCTCAAATGTACAATCTCTCTTCAGAGTTACACTCCTACATCTTCCACTTGACGGAAAAAAATAGAACAAAACGTACCTATGCAGTCTTTTTATCTTTTAACTAATTTATCTTATTTTACATGTAAGGGTGTTTTGCTTGTATGCATGTCTGTGCAGCATGTGCATGCAGTGCCTGAAAAATCCAAAAGAAGGCATCAGATCCCCTGAAACTGGCTTCACAGGTGGCTGTGAGCTGCCATGTGGGTGATAGGAATCAAACCAGGGTCCTATGCAAGAGTAACCTGTGCTTTCAACCACTGAGCCATCTCTCCAGCTCCAATCAGACACAGTCTTGATGAACTGTTAAAGCACTTAATCACCTAATACTGAGATATTAAGATATGATTTTGAATGCAGAATGCAGGGGGAAAAGCTGTATGTATTATATGGAGAAGAAAATGTCAGCAACTAAGCCAGGCAAAGATCAGCAGCTATGTTAGTACAGGGTATGAAGGAGGACAGATGTTAAAAAGAATAAATATTAAATTAATGAAATTTATTAAAACAAACTCAGTGCTGACTCTGGATCTGGCATCATCTACCAACAGATGTCCAATAAAAATCATAGTTCCAACTCAACTATAAAAGGAAAAGCAACTATTTCCTTAATATCTTATCTAAAAAAAGAAGTGGTAAAGTTCATGGCGCTGAAATAAAGAAGGAAATCTGTCCAACAGCCTACAGGGAAGAGGGTCCCACAGAGTTCTGATAGGTCTCTTTGTACATCCCACCAGGATTTTCTTTCAGAGGTCCTTTAGTTACAGGGTACCACAGACAAAAAAAAAAAAAAAAAAAAGCAAGTGAGAGACTCCTAGTAAATTCCCAAACAAAAGAGTTTTCTTTGAATTGTCTTAAAAGTCATTTTTAATATTAAGGAAAGTCATTACTTACTAGATTTGCTAAATCCAGAAATACACTCTTCCAAAAACTCTAAGGTGAGGTGTGGCTCATTGGCTGCGAGCGTCTTACTGATAGAGACAATGAAGAGTGTGTTGTTGGCAGGGATGCATAACCCCGATGTCTCTAGCAACTGACCTTCAATCTTTAAATTAAAGGTGCAGGTTAAGGCACACAGGAGATTATAGGCAGCAGACCTAAGAGAAGACATGAAGGAGATTGTTTTACATTTTCTTTGTTTGTAGTTACATTTTCCCCACAACATACAACTCTAGGTTTTATCACAAAGCACGGTCGATTCTTTCTCAGTGTTACAACTGACTAGAGGCAGAATGTGCGGCAAGCCCCAAACAGGAGAGTGAGAAAAACCAGTCCTGAAGTCAGCGCCGGACGAGAAGAGCCCAGGACACTCTTAAGAGGTGCTGGCCTTCCTAGAAATCTTCATGGGAGCATAAACCAGTAAAGATTTAGGGTCTTGGGTGATCAATAGAAGTAAATGACTGAATAAAGGCATGCCATGTATTATGAGTGAAGTCAACACTATGCTCACAGATCCAATTAAACAGAGAAGGAGAGTGAGGAGGACTCTGGCAGTGCACACCTTTCATCTTGGCACTAGGGAGGCAGATGTAGGCTATGAATATGAGGCCAGCCTTTTCTACATCAAGTTCCAGACAGTCAGGGCTACATAGCAAGAGAACTTTATGTTTTAAGAGGAGGCATCTAGGCCAGGCAGTGGTGGTGCACGCTTTTAATCCCAGCACTCCGGTGGCAGAGGCAGGAGGATTTCTGAGTTTGAGGGCAGCCTGGTCTACAGAGTGAGTTCCAGGACAGCCAGGGCCACAAGAGGCACCTAATCAAATAATGTTTAAAGTGTTAAAGTAAGGATAACCTCGGAATGTTTATGTTGTCCAATTTACATTGTAAACCAGAGGTTAAAACAAAAATTAACTCTAGTTAAAAAGCTGCAACTACATTTTCTATTCTATGACCTTAATCTATGATCTATAACCACTGGAACCAATAATGTATTACCTATGGTCTATTAGAACAGAAAGTATATTATAAATACATACATATGTATTTAAGCAAACTACAAAAATTAACAAAGTCTTGAGGTTTGCGCTGTAGCAGCTCAGAGGTAGAATGGTTTCCTTACATGTATGAGCCTGTGGGTTCAATCCCTAGCACTTCAAAATAACACGTGTCATTCCACCCCCACCCCACCCCACCCCACCAAATCTCAGGCTCAGTTTTTTTTTTCCATTTTTTATTAGGTATTTAGCTCATTTACATTCCCAATGCTATACCAAAAGTCCCCCATACCCACCCACCCCCATCAGGCTCAGTTTTAAAATGCAGCAAAACAAACAGCTGGGCTTCTCAGTGAACTTCAGGCTTTCACTACGTCTGAGTTTCTGACATGTTGACACAGGAGGAAAAGCTATGGAGATGGGACGTTTGCCCAAAGGTGTTTTATTTTCTCTGGGATGCTATCCTTTACTAACTTGGAAAGTGGGATGGTTTCACTTAAGCCAAGGTGGCCATTAGCATTATTTAACAGAGATGGCAAGTGGCAAGGCATTGTGGCACAGGCCTGTACCCCTAGCATTCAGTGGAAGCAGCGCCAGGAGGACTGTAATTCCAGGTTAGAAAGACAAAATACCCAACTGATAAACAATAAAGATCTATTTGGAATCGAAAAGTAAAGACAGGCCTTATAGCTCAATTTCCCTAAACATGAGAATACATATTACTGTCTGTGAATTTATGCTTATCTTTCTCTGACTGATAAGTCATACTATGCTGATGCTATTTTATATTACCTAAGAGTCATAAAAAACTGGGCTTCCATAACTTGGGTACGTGTCAAAGAGCCTTCTAAGGTAAGGAGAGCCAAGTACACATACAATTTACCAAGCCATCTGTGAGAGTCCATGAGGCCTATGGAAGTAACATAAAAATAAAAATAAATCTGTTGACTATTGTCCTGCTTTCCTTTTTCCTGAGATAGTCTTATTATGTAGCCCTGGCTATCCCACAGTTTGCTATGCAGACCTCACAGATCCACTCGTGTGTGTCTTCTGAGTACAGGTATCAGATACATATGTTACACATCTGACTTACAAATTTTAATTACATTTATTCATTTATGTACTGTGTGTGTGTGTGTGTGTGTGTGTTTGCACGCGCGCACGCATGCATGTGGACACATACAAGGAAGTCAAAGAACAACTTTTGGGATTTAGTTCTCTCCTTCAGGCTTGTGATGAGCTCTTTTATCCACTGAGACATCTTGCTGGACACATTTTTTTTCCTTCTAAATAAAGGCAAATTTGAAAGCTTATAAGGCCCAGCATAAACCCTGGGTTATGTTATATCCTAAGGGAGAGTTCCTGAATCTGAGAATTAAGCATCTCTTATCTAAAATGACCATATTCAGATATGTTCAGGGTTTGAAATATTTACATAGATTTTGCAGAATGAGCATCTATGATTAAAAGCTCTGAAATTGGGGTGGGGGTGGTGAAAGTGACCTTAATTCCAGCAAGTTCTTGGCCAGCCTGAGCTACACAGAGAGAGCTCGTCTTAATAAAGTGACATGTCAGAAAGTCTGGACAAAGTACATAAGAGATTTCAGATTCTGGAGCGTCTTGGAATTCAGACTAGGAAAGTTCTACCTCCATAAGTGAAATTCTCGACCTTCTTAAGATACCGAAGATAAAGAATCATCCACACATGGAAAGAAAAGGAAGAGAAAGGAGGTGGGAATAGGAAGTGGGAAAACACCATTCGCTAAGCACAAACCATTGGCCTGTGTTATAGACCTGACTGCAAATGCTACTGTCAAACCTTCACCTGATAGGTACATTAGGAAGGCATTGTTACCAATATTTTACCAAAAAGGAGAGTTCCCCACTGTGCCTGAAAGCAAGCTGTGTTACAACATAGCAGCTCCCCACCAAACCACATCTGCTGAGTCTACAGGCTGGGCTGTGCTTCTGCCTGAGCTGTGCAGCAGACAATGCCTAGGCGCCTCATGCACGATGCCCAGCAGTGTTCTCTGTCAGTTTCCAGGTATACATTGCCTTGCACTTGGCCACAGCCGCGACAGAACGTGGTATTTGACTGTGATGCTCTCCAGACAGTAATATTCTTTTTGTTCATGTTGCTCTGTTGCTGAGGCAAAGGAAGAGCACCAGAAGATTTCTTTAGAGAAAACTCCTGAGATGACACAGGTAGGACGCAGTAATGTATCCGATTCATTAAACTTTAGGCCTTCCCTTGCCCTTAACAGTGGCACTCAGTTAACAACAGTGAGATACTATTCAACTTGAAGTGAATTTAATTAAAAAAAAAAAAAAAAAGGAAGGGTGGGAGAGAAATACCTACCGTAAACTAGGGTCTGAACTGCCCAAATTCAGTAACGCAATATTAAGCAGTGTCCCAGGGACATCCTTTGGTCGAATCTTGGTATGCTGAGGGATGGAGTCAGGTTGTGACAGCTCCCAGCGGGTCCTGATATGAATGATAGACTGAACAATGGCTTCACATTCTTGGTGCATGAAGGTCAGTGGTGTGCCTTGGTTTGCAATGGTTAGAGTGAACTGGTTCTCATCAACTAGGCAGATCTCTTCGATTTCAGAAGCATAGTAAATATCATTTAAAAAGACGGATTGCCCCAAAACTTTTGTTCTTTCTGCTGAAGTTACCTGAACAGCAGTAGAACCAACCTGAGAAACGGTGTGAGGAAGGAATAGATTCCAGTTACACAGAATTCTCAGAAGCTCCAAAACCCAACTCATTCCCCCCCCACGCCATGTTAGCTATGAGATTATTTAGTTTACTTTAACACTTACTTATAAATACTCTCAAAAGAAACTGGATCCAACAGAAAAAAATCATTTTTCTTTTAAAAAAGGCCAAGAATTTTATAAATACTGAAGGGGGTAAAACTCACCACTCTGAAAAACCATGATGCAATCAACAGAACTATGTCGCCAGGTCCTTTCCATTCCACACAGCCAACCACTGGGCAGAGTTCAGTCTATAGCATTTTTTTTTTTTTTTTTTTTGCCCCTTACCCAAACTAAGTACCTTAAAAATTAATCTATTTTGTGTGTATGAGTGTTTGCCTGCATATATATCTCTGCTTCACATGTGTGCCTGGTGTCCTCGGGAGCCAGAAGATCCCTTGGAACTGGAGTTACAGACAGTTATGACCCACCATGCGGGCTCTGGGGACTGAATCCTGGATCTCTAGAAGAGCAGCCAGTGCTCTTAACCACTGTGCCACCACTCAGGCTTTATGAGAGTGTCTTGTAAGTGTGCAATTTTCTGTAGAACCACAATAAAGATAGAAGTCTTGGTCTTCCCACATCTGGATGGAACTAATATTAGATATGCAACTATGAGAACATTTGTAGAGATCACAATATAACCTGGTTAGTCAGGAAAGGCAACAAATATTTAAAACAGACCAGAGGTTACCTTAATAGAAACTTTGGTGTCCTTGTGAGCTAACTTGAGAGCATTGTGGAAAACCTTTAGATCTTCTTCCAAAGCCAAGGTAGCAGCAGGGAGTTTCTGTTGCTCATGCTCTATATGTTCAGCCAGCTTCCCAGGACAGTCGATGAAAATGAGCCTTTTGCTGCCCTTGAGGCCAGTCAGCAGCCGCTCATGGTATTTGGTATACTCCCTGACCCAGGAGTTACAGTTATAGATATAGACTGCAGAGACGTTGTCATAGGCAAAGCCAGGAAAGACAACAAACCACTTAGAGAGGAAGTCTGTTTTAAAGCGATTGCTAGGCCCAGTATGGGTAAGGTCCACTACAATTTCATATGGCTTTGCATAATATGGCTTTAAAGTCAGCAAGACATGGTATATCAGCAGATCACCATTGATCTGGCCAGTTTTGAACCTAAGGAAGGCAACAAAAAAAGGATAGATTGTTAAAATGTTCTGAATGTACAGAATATAAGTATTTTTGTTTACCTTTACTAATTGTGTGTGCATGTCGGTGTGAGCGTGTGCATGCGTGTGGAAGCCAGAAGACAACACAGCACACCCATGGGGGCAAGAGTCAGCTCCCCTCGCTCCCTACCAGGTATGCTGTGCAGACTGGATTTAGGTTGTCAGGCTTATAATGACAGCATCGTCACCTGTTGGGCCATCTCACTGACCCCTTTGAAAAATTTTATCGTTAATCTTTTCATATTTCTAGTTCTGAGCTTAGCCTTTAATGCTGAGCTATCTCTCTGGTTCTGATTAATTTTCTAAAGAGAACAATGATATAAAACAAGTCTTCAAAGTATGGATTTTTTTGTTTTATATTTTCCAGGCTTTAAGCAATAAGGATAAAGAGAGAAGAAACAAACTCCTTAAAAATTATGGCAATAGCAACAAATCTGCCTATCAAGAAAGAAGACAGTGAAAGACACTGGGTACTCCTCAGAGAGGCCAGTGGCTGGAAAAGATGCTCAGAAGCTGAGGCCAATCCATGGAGCTGACCTTGAACAGAAGGTGGCTCAGCAATGAACACAAAGACTCAAGTCAGGACAATGAAGCCAGAGGCTTAAATCCCAGGCTAAATCATAGTTCGAATTGTGGGGGTTTGAGAGCTTTTCTCCATGTTTGTAATTAAGAAAATACACAGCCCTGGGATTTGTTTGCTTGTTTATTATGTTTCAAAGACAGGGTTTCTCTTTGTAGCTATGACTATGCAGGAATTCACTTTGTAAACTCACAGAGATCCACCTCCCTCTGCCTCCCGAGTGCTGGGATTAAAGGGCTGCATCATTACTGCTCAGCCGAGGGATTATAAATTTTATCTTGGGATAGGAAGGAAAAGTCTTCCTCAAAACCCAAAGAGAAGGAGCTGAGAAGTGAAAAGACAGTCTGGAGTTTGGCTATAATCTGAGTCATAGATAAAATTCTCCCCCATGGTTAGATTTATCCAGGCTGTTCAGCTGTATAAGCTAATGTTCCATGTTTTGATTAAACCACATTAGGTCATACACCACGTCCACTTGGCTTGGGTCCTGGAAATCTGACTGGAGCAGTGAAGGAATCAAGAAAGGGCTGACACAAATGCACAAGCAGACAAGCTGGGGGGAGGTGGGCTGTGTGCACTCTGATGGTGCTGCACCAACAACTGCAGCAAGCCTAACCCTCAGGAAATGTATTAGGTACAGCGAGGCCACCTAGTCTTGACAGGAGACTTCTGTAAGTGAGCAGTCTCCAGCTTTACCGACCAGGGGGAAAGAGAGCTGCAATTGCCAACTTTGGCACACACTGGTCAACTGTTGGTAAACACTCATATTTGTACACCCTGCCAACATCCTAGGGACGAGAGGACGGCTCTGCAGTCCTTCCCAGCCCACCATGGGTGTATGGGGGTGTGTGAGAGAAGCTTTGCCACTGCCATGGACCTGAGGCATTCAAACACCATTCATTCCTCAGGACTTGATTTGGTCCTTACACATTCACCCGCAGTTTCCCCCGCTTCCCCAGGCACACTTGGCTCACAACTGAAAGAGCACAAGTAGGCACAGAAGGAAGCTCGGAAGAGTGCTGTGCTTGACTAACTCAGGCCCACTGTTCCTTATGCTCCATTATCTCTGAGTTATGATAAGTATCTTCATGTAAAAACTTTTAATCTTGTCAAAAAATAAAATGACAAGTTAAATTATTTTTAAAATGAAACAAACAGTTTAAGATTAAAAAGAATAAATGATAAAAGACACCCCCCCCCACCACTTGAGGCAGCTGGGAGAGCTGGTCATGACAGAGAGTGAACTGGCACCACCACCAGCTGCAGCACTTGGGAGAGCAGGCCCTGCACCTTGCCTGCTCAATATAGTAGAGCTGGCCCTCACAGAGAAGGCAGGTGGGCCCGCCCTGAGAGGGTGAGAACTGGCCTGACCCTTTGCTATCTGCAGCACTTGAGAGAGTGGGACCCATGCCTCAGCTGGGCTGACTCTGGAGGTGTGAGTACGGATAAGCCTCTCTGAGGGCTTGCGAGCAGGAGAACTGACGCTGCCTCTTGACGACGGCAGCATTAAGTGGGCTAGCTGCAGCAGTGCTAGAGAGCTTGCCCCTGGTGGTGTGGATAAAAAAGACCTGGCATGCTGATGAGCTTAGCTATCATCTAGGCTCAGATCCAGGGCTTTGAGTTGGCCCATCCCTAAATCTTTATTATCTGTGAACTGGGGGAGCTCATGAAAGGGACAATCTTGTTGGTCCAGACCTGAAGGAACTCCATGACAGAGGGCAACAATGGGATGTCTGGGAGGAGTCCCAATGAGAATCCAATACTGATGGTGTGACAGAAGCCAGGGACCTCAGAAAGAGACCAATGACTCATTGCAATGAACATTTGCAAGTGAAGATGTGTGAAGCACAGGGATATACTGTGGGACACACTGTGACATACTACAGCTTCCATGATGAGATGTTTTCTATGCTTTGTTTTGTTTACTTCATTTATTGTTTGTTTTTTATTATCTTTGGGAGTGAGGTTTGCAAGCGTGGAGGGCAAATACAAGGGCATGAGGAGATGGGACTGTGGGGTACATGATTTGAAACTCACAGTCAATTAAAAAGTTGAAAAAAGCTGGGCAGTGGTGGCGAATGCCTTTAATCCCAGCACTTGGGAGGCAGAGGCAGGCAGATTTCTGAGTTCGAGGCCAGCGTAGTCTACAGAGTGAGTTCCAGGACAGTCAGGGTTATACAGAGAAACCTTGTCTCAAAAACACCAACCAACCAACCAACCAACCAAATAAACAAACAAAAAGTTGAAAAAAGAAAAAGAAAATACACAGGTTGGCTATTCCTATTCTGAAAAACACTTTCTGAATGCCATCAGATGCCAGGGTGGACAATTCAAACCCAATGCTCAAACCATAGATACACTAAAGTGCAACTTTGCCTTCAGTTATATGTATAAGGTACATATGAAACAGACGAATTTTGTGTTTAGCATTCACTATCCACCTAAAATCTCATTTTATGTGTATGTAAATGTGAATATTGCAAAATCTGAAGGAAATCTAAACCTGCAAATATTTGGATTTAAGCACTTTGGACAAATTCAGCCTGCATGATGTAGTCTATATCACTCACAAGAGAAACAACAGAGGGGAAAAAAACAGTGTGACATTCAAAAGAAGGTAAGACCAACGTGAAATTACAAATATATAGGGAAAACTATGTAGATATTTTAAAAATCCAGTGTAGACTCTGATAGAAGGAAGTTTGAGCTGAACAGAAAAGAGAAGTGGGGCTTGAGGAGAGGTGGAAAGGAAAGAGTGTGTTCTACACTAACTAGAGAATGAGATCCACATAGGTGAGCTTACAGAGATGCAGATGTAAACAAAGGAAGGCAACAGCCGTGAGGGGCAGAAAGGCCTCAGTGTTTGCCTGGGGGTGGATATTTGTCAAGCTATGCTCTGTGGACTGCCAGTGTCAGAGCCCACTATCCTGCTTGCTGGAAATCAACTGGCTGGTACCAGCACAGGCCTACTAATAAAAATGTATGTAGAGAGCATGACACTTTGCTGCTTTAAAACAATATTCTCAATTTTGCAAATATTTTGGAATCACTTTTGAAAATATAGGCAACTTTTTTGACTTTTAGTAAGAATCAAGGAGGCTGTGGCATTGGTCAGTTGACCGAGTACTTGCCTAGTGGATGTATGAAAGCTTAGGTGCAATTCCTAGCGCTCAGATGGATGTGGTGATAAAAGCCTGTGATCCCAGCACATGGGAGCAAGGCAAGATGACCATAAAGGCAAGGTCGTCCTCAGCTCCATATTGAGTTCTAGGCCAGTTTCAACTCCACAAGAAGCTGTTTCAGGCTGCTCTTTATTGAAGGAAAATGGAGGAGCAGTGGATCTGGGAAAGAGGAGGTACGGGGCAGACTGAGGAGAGGAGGGAGGGGAAGCTGTGGTTGGGATGGACTGTGAGAGGAGATTTAAAAAAAAAAGGAAAACCAGCAAAACCCAAAAATATTCAAAGCTACCATGGGCAACTTAATAAACTTGACTCAAAATAAAAAGGAGGGGAGGTGTGAAAGACTTGGCTCAGCAGGTGCTGGTCATGCAAACCTGGTGACATCAAAACCTACATAAAGGTAGGCGTAGATAACTGCGATCAGTCCCAGTGACACCATAAAAATAAATAAAAATTTAAATTATATAAATTAAAAGTGGTCATCTTTTTAAGGAGATGAGAAAGTGTCTAATGATCCCTGGAGATTAGTGTGGTGCTCATTCAGAAAAAGGGAGGAGATGATCAAAGACAGCGTTAGAGATGCGTGACATGTGTGGGGCTAGTGAGGAAACAAGCACCTCAGAAAACCTGAAGGGAGGATCGTAGTGAGACAGGATCAGAGGGGATCTGCTGTGACCCAGGCTTCGGTACGATCAGCAGAACCAAGGAGATCATCAGAGGAGTCTATCTGATTTCACACAAAACCGTGTAATCCATCCCGGACGAACAGACGTGTCTAATCTGAGGCAATGACACAACTGCACACACCACACCCTACAAGCATTCTCTGGCCCAAATTCTGCTCAGATCACTGCTGCAGTTCGCAGCTTGAAACGGCAGTGATGTGTGTGATCTTCCTAGCTGACAAACACCTCCACGGACTCGGTGATCCTCCTAGCTGACAAACACCTCCAAGGACCCCACATTTATGTTTTCAAATCAGTCTGTGATATAAAATTAGAAAAGTGATTTTAATGCCACACTAAAGATGCCATCATGTAATTTCCATTGAATAATACTAATTTCAAAAGCAGATAGTAGGCATAAACAATAAGCCATAGGTGGGAGAGAAAAGGGGGAAGGGGAAGGAAAGAGGAAAGCCCTCCCCATTCAGGGGGTGGAGACTGGCGCTACAAAGCCTCTTGTCATCCCATTGCCAGCTGGACAAGTCAGTCTTTGCTTTCCCCGTGACATGTAGTTGAGTTGCAGCGGAAAGGAAATGTGTCATCTGTGGTTTGGTTTTAAGAGTGGAAAGCTAGCTGTACATATCCTCTTTAAAAAACCCTGCAGATTTAAGTTTCACAGTCTCCAAAGTATTCTACTTAAAATAAGAAGAGCAGAACTGAGGTGGCTTACGAAGTGACGGCTGGGCGAGCTCTGAAGGTAGGTAGCACATGCGGCTCTCTTACTCCTCCCACTTATAACTGTTCAGGTTAGTAGAGAGGAAGGGCTTTTTCAAAGGTATATACATATATCTAACAATGTAGAATCGCTATGTGTTTTCTATTCCACTATGAAAAATTAAGTAAACAGCATAATCAATTAGATCTAGGAAAAATTTATAATTATTAATATGGAATTTAAATCAGGATGAGGAAGGTCTTGAGTTTGTACTCAAATGAGTTGAAAAGCTTTGAGTTGTTGTTGTTGTTTTGTTTTTAAATTAAGGAAATACATTCTCATTACTGCAGCTGAGGAATGACCTATCTGACTAAAAATAATGAGACAAAACCAAAACCAGAAAATCAAAACTTTGCTAAGCCAACTTGGCCTCTGGGGCATAAAATAGAGATGTAGGAACAGTTTCTGTTCTCAGGCAATTGTGAGCAAAGAGAGAGTCTGATGGTGCCAACAGCTTGTTTACTAGGGCATGACAGCACATCTGGCTGAAGACAACCAACAGCAGATCTATTATGTTGTCCTGTGGTACACGGCTAGCGTGTACAACACTGTGATGTATACAGCACTGTGAATGAACTAATGTGATTAAAATCACCTACATTAAGTCATTTAACACTGACTGCATAAGTCTACTCTGGTAGGAAAGGACGGACACTTCTTACTAAATCAATTTAAAGTGCTTTTTTTTTTGGTATGTGACTGACGTATAAAGTATCGTGAGAATCCTACCATCCAACTTGAAGATGAAGCGGAATACTATCGCACAAAAGCCAGTGCAGTTGATCTTTAAGCATCTACCAACAGTCATAATCTCAATAGTGATCGGACCCCAGAGCACTGGGGGCTCCCCTCTCCACTCTGCGTATAAGATATGAATCAAACTGTAGTTTCTAACTAGCATCATTTACTATATGCTATTTTTGTCTGTGCAACTTAGCATATCTCAACTGTTAATCTCAACTTCTGTGCTTTATTAGCATTTCGATATTGTCGAATGCCAGAGATTATACCATAGTAAACCTCCCTGGCTCAAGTGTGACCAGCAGGGTGGTATCTGTACTACTTAGGAGTAGTTTAGAGACAGAATCTTAGGCCCTAACCTAGACCTGAAAAAAAAAACTCCTCCACATAGTCAAGTTTGAAAGTAACAGCTATAAAACAATCTTAACAAGACAACTACACTCATTGAGTCTTAGAACAGTCTAGAGTTTGCTCAGGCTCCTCTCATTTATGCTCTGAATAAAATATTTTTCCAAGGGTGACTCTGGAGAACAGGTATAGTATTATAAACACCTCATCTGGTCCTGGCTACCCACCTTTGCTCCCAGAACTCAGGAGGCAGAGGTAGGCTGACTTTTTAAAGAGAAGAAACAACTTATTTCTCTAAAGGTGTAGCCAAATGTCTCTTGCTAGGTTAGCTGCACTTGGGGCAGACATGACACCCCCAGAGAGACCTCTAAGCAGATAGCTGATAACAAGAGCTAAGAACAGAATCTTGTCCTGACACTGGCTTCTAGGAAGCTCTGAGCCCCAAACTAAACTTTGTTTAAACTAAACTAAATGTCTGGGAGGAGGGGTGGGACGAGGGCTGAGCATGCGCAACCACAAGGCTGCCCCTGACTGTCTCAGCCTTCTAATGCTACGGTGAGCTGCTCACAGTCAAGCACTGTGTTCTTGGGCCCCAGGAGCCTGATGAGTGATTCCTTTTAATTTTTCTCTATAATTTCTTTTGTAGATTTCTGTTAAAATAAGGGAGAAAAAGATGTCAGTTACAAACTGACAATAAGGGTGGCCACCTTTATATACCTCTTGAGAGCAAAGAAGTCTTTTGTTTTTCCGGGTTCTGGTTGAGAGAAGCACTGTGCCTCTGCTATTGGAAAGCCATAGCCAGCTACAGCAACAGAGGTGGAATCAGCGGTACTCACAGAGTTGCATCCTAGGACCAGAGTCCTCAAGCTGCTTAGCATCATGCTGGAAAGGACAAACGCACTTCACATTCTCATTTGATGCACACTTGCTCTCAGGCTCCACCAACCTCCACCCTCCCTCTCCCACAAAAAAAGCCACTTGTTATATCTTTTAAAACTTGAAACGAAACTTTCAAGGCCATGTTCTCCTTTCCTTCAAGATGAGGCTGTGCTTGTCAGAGGGTGGTACTTCTGTGAGAAGGAGCCTTCAAAGAGGAAGCACAGCACAAAAGCAGAAGCATCGGACTCCAAGCCCAGGTCCAGGGCACTCCCTTAAAAGGAGAATTTGTAGAGCTATGGTGCAAGGTTAAACATGGTCAATAGATTTGTAATGCTAACTTACAGCATTACAGAATGTACAACAAAAGTTTTCAATTTTTATGTACAATCTAAGAACAGAAATGAAAATTCAGTTAAAAAACAAAACAACAAATTCAGTTGAGAAGAATCCAATAACAAAAGGTAGGCATGGATCTCTGGCGTCCTTGTGCTATCTCAAGTGCAGCCTGTTAACAACAATTACTCCACGTGCCAGACACTGTTCTTCCACAAACTAACAACTGATATTGCTGTCCCAACAGATAGCAGTGGACCTGTAGGTATGGAGCACAAAGGACAGTACCTGCATCTTGTTTTCCTGATGACAACAGTGTGGGCCTCGTCGTCTTCTGGAACAAGACCAAACTACACACACCTGTGGGCTAGCAGTGTCACTGCCTCAGGTTCCAGTAATCAGAATGGCTCCAGCAGACATCCGAGTGACAATAACACAAACCTTGTCACTCCTGCCGTGGGTCACAAGGTGAGCGCCACAGACAAGCCTGCATCATCTCCCCCTGTGCCTTTAGCTTCCACATCTACACTCAAGTCCTCCACGCCCCATGCCTTCAGAAACAGTTCTCCAACAGCAGAGATCAAAAGTCAGGGGGAAACGTTTAAAAAGGAAGTCTGTGAGGAGAACACCAGCAACACGGCCATGCTAATTTGCTTAATTGTAATTGCAGTGCTTTTCCTTATCTGTACCTTTCTATTTCTATCAACTGTGGTTCTGGCAAACAAAGTCTCATCTCTCAAAAGGTCAAAGCAAGTAGGCAAGCGCCAGCCGCGGAGCAACGGTGACTTTCTGGCAAGTAGTGGGCTCTGGACTGCTGAGTCGGACACTTGGAAAAGAGCAAAGGAGCTCACAGGCTCCAACCTCCTATTGCAATCTCCTGGTGTGCTTACAGCAGCCAGGGAGAGAAAGCACGAAGAAGGAACTGAAAAACTCAACTAGGCTGTGGGTTGGAAAGGGAAATGCAAAGCAGCAATGAGGAAGGCAGAGTTAGAAATAAAGCTGGCTGGTGGTATTTCCCATCCACGTTTGCTCAGATGATCCAAAGTCTGACATGCTCTTTGTTTAGCGTCAGACCAGAAAGGGAGATGTATGCTTGCTCAAGGTTTATATCTGTTTCGTACTTCATATTTTTAAGAAAGTAAAACAACAGCAGCTAAAGAAACTAATAGAAATAACATGAGGTAATTAAACATTCCTGTTCAGCAGTGAATGACCTCTGTCTGAATGTACTTGAACTTGGAAGAGTTCTTTTAAGCCCTTAGAGCCAAGCAGATGTCAAATTCCCAATGTGTAGAATTCAACTATGTAACGCAATGGTACATTCTCACTGGATGAGATAGAACCTGTACCAGTTGCTATCTTAGTACAGCTAATATTAGGCTACATCTTTTTACCTTTACATATGGCGTAAGACAAGACTGCTTTTCTATTATACATAACACATTAAAACTTAATTTTGTACAATAAATGAAAACAGACTTTAGAACAAAGCTGACTATGTATCTTTCATTTATGTTGTTTTAGAATATGTTATAAAAATAAGAAAAACAACACAACCAAAATAGATCAGATTCACTCCCACAACAGAAGGCTATGAATAAATATAAAAATGTTTTAGTGTTCAAGAATAACATCTAAAGGGACTGGAGAGATGGCTCAGAAGAGAGGAGAGCACTGACTGGTCTTCAAGAGGACCCTGGTTCGATTCCCAGCACTCACACAAGCCTCAGAGCTGGCTGCAACTCCAGTTCCAAGGGCTCTTGGCTTCCTTGGGAACTAGGCATACACATGGTATACAAACATAAATGCATATACTATTCCCAACATTTTGGAAGCTCAAATCAGAGGTTTCTGAGGCTAGCCTAGCCTACACATTGAGACCCTGTCTTAAGCATTAACAACAAAACATAACAAATGCTTTAAAGCTGGTTAATGTTTAGAGTCTAAGGATGCTAAGTAACTTATAAATGATCAACTTCCACTTTTACTCTCCAGAGCAGCATGAATAAAAGAAAGTGAAGTGTGTGTGTGTGTGTATACATTTGTGAGTACAGGTGCTCACAGAATCTAGTTTATTCAGTATCACTCTAGAGCTGGAGTTACAGGTGATGTTGAACCACCTAATGTGAGTCCTGGGAACTGAACCTGGGTCTTTGCAAGAGCAGGATGTTTCTTTTTTTTTTTCTTTTTTTTTTTTAATCTACCTACCTACCTATCTACCTACCTATCTATCTATCTACCTACCTACCTATCTACCTACCTACCTACCTACCTATCTACCTACGAACCTACCTACCTAATTACCTACCTACCTATCTACCTACCTACCTACCTACTTACCTACCTATCTGTTATTCAGCATTCTGCCTGCATGTATGCCTGCGTGCCAGAAGAAGTCACTAGATCTCATTACAGATGGTTATGAGCTACTATGCTGGGAATTGAACTCAAGACCTCTGGTTGTGCTCTTAACCTCTGAGTCATTTCTCCAGCCCTGTATGTTCCTTTGTTAAAAATGTAAGGATTTATTTTTATTTTATGTGGGTGTTTTGCCTGTATGTATGTCTATGCACAATGTTCATGCAGTGCCCTTGCCAGAAAAGGGTGTCAGATCCCCTGGAACTAGAGTTACAGACAGCTGTGACTTGCCAGGTGGGTGTTAGACTTGGGTACTCTACAAGAGCAGCAAATGCCCTTAACTATTAAGCCATCCCTCTAAGCCCTTAACATTTTCCTCTTAATTAGTGATTCATCCTGGCTACACATCAGAACCAAATAAAAATATCAATGCCTAATCTCACGCCCTCCACCTGATTCCAGTTATATTGAGCTGACTTTCAAGTCAAGTACTGGGTGTTTCTTCCTAACTTCCTAGATGATGTTACCTTTTTCCCCCGTATAAAAGATTTATTTATTATATATAAGTACACTGTAGCTGTTTCCAGATGCACCAGAAGAGGATGTCAGATTTCATTATGGATGGTTGTGAGTCTCCATGTGGTTGCTGGGACTTGAACCCAGGACCTTCTGATGAGCAGTCAGTGCTCTTAACTGCTGAGCCATCTCTGCAGCCCGATGGTGTTACCCTTGACCATCACATTTACCTCTGTCAACTCTGTTACTTCAAATTCTGGGTTACATCTTTAAATGAACTGTGTGTTGAGAGGCACATGAAATCAAATTATTTTCTTTCTATCTTTTTTAATGTGTATGGGTATTTTGCTTGCATATGTGTCTATGCACTACATATGTGTCTGGTGCCCACAGAGGCAAGAAGAGAGCACCAGATCCTCTCTAGGACTGGAGTTACAGATGGTTGTGAGCTTCCATGTGGGTGCTGGGAGCTGAACTTGGTTGTTTGGAAGAACAGTCAGTGCTCTTAACTGCTGATACAAATTTTCTCATGAATTTACTACTAGTTTTAAAAAAAAGTTCCTCTCCCTAAATGTTTAGTAAATCATAACCAGATAAAGCAAAGTGTCGATAAAATGAAAATTAAAGCACAGAGGGCAAGCAGACTTTCCCCTTTCACTTTTACTCTCCAGAGCATCATGAATGTCTTTCTTTCTCTCACATCTCTTCTGGCTGCTCTGCCCTAGTCCTTTTGTGGTTATAAGGTCTGGGGGTGGAGTGAGGGGTTTTGTTTGTTCTGTAATTCAGGCTGGCCTCAAAGTCACTGTGTGTGATGATCTCCAACACACCAGAGAGCCTCCTGCTCTGCCTCTAAAATGCTGAGATTACAGGCATGCATCATTATGCCAGGCTCTGCTTGTCTTCTTCAAGGGTAAAACAGACCTGATTGGAAATGACTTCAGACAGTTGCTCCCATTTTCTGCAATCAAAGATGAAGTTGGGTGGCAGACACAGAATAATTCAGTTATCCTCATGGAGTCAATTTAAGCTACCGATGAAGGAGTAACACTCACATGCACGGCTCACCTGCCATGGGAGGTGTCATCTTACCCAGTGCTCACAATGTTCCAAAACAGTAGGTTTTTAGAGGAGGAAATGGTGAGTGAGAAGGCACTGACTTGCCTGAGACCTACACAACATTCATTTCTTCTAATAAGAAATATCCCTCAGAATTTACCTCAGAATAGATAATTTCTCAGGCAAGACTCCGTCCTAAATTTTTAGATTATGGATCCCCATGCCTGGAGAGTCAGGGATCAGTTACAAACATCAGCTACAAGCACTTAAAGTTATATAGATTGTGTTTCAAAATACGCTCTGGTGAAGGAGCAAACTCTTAGTCATTCTGTGGCATATTGCACTTCCTGTAACGGCTACTGATAAACTTCCTCTGCTGCACAGAAGCCGTCTCAGTGCGCTGGAGACCACCGTTAATCCGCACTGAAACACCCCTTTGCTCTCTCAGCCAAATCACCAACATGTCCTGTTAGAACAAGAATTTACATTCTGCGAAAGAAGTTCACAGGTAAGCACACCTGGACACAGGCCCTCTGATTTCTGATTTCAGTTTTGCTTATTTATTTTAAAAACTAAAACAGTATTAGTGTTTCATACTTAGTTGAATTCAGCTCTCAACAGTTTAAAGATGTCTACAGAAAGTTTCTGTGGTCCTGCTGTGCAGAATTTTATAAATTTATACTCAGGGTTGATACTGTCTGAAAGATTTTTATCAAGATTTTAATATTATCAGCCCTTTGAAGTTTACTCAGTCAAAATATTTGTTAAATCACTTTAATAATTTTAAGTAAGGCAAGAGTTAAAAATAAAATTAAATTCTACAGGCTTTGACTAAATTTACAATCTCTAAAATATTGTTTAAAAAATTCTCAAGCTGGGGCAGAGCCTGCCCCACATGTATAAGGCCTGGGGTTTGGCCTGGCATTGTAAACAGAGAGGGGACAGAGTCTAAGTTACTTTCTACACAGACTGTCTATTCCTATAGATTTAGATTATCTCATCAGTATTTTCCCCACTATTTAGAAAGAAAAAAAAAAAAAAAGTCAGTGCTTTTACATGCAGCCCAGGCCGGCTTCTAACTCAGATCTTTCTGTCTCCAACACACAAGTTACTAGGATTAAAAGCATTCACTACCATTACTGGCATAAATTATTTTTGTCTAACACTTTAGTTTATAAACCATCAATGGTCACCTTCGTTTTAACTTAAAGAGAAATTAAATTAGATGTCATTTTTGTATAAAATAAATTTTATATTTAAGTAATAATTATGACATATATTATGTCATTTTAAAAGTTCCATAAGGCCGGACATGGTGGCGCATGCCTTTAATCCCAGCACTCAGGAGGCAGAGGCAGGTGGATTTCTGAGTTCGAGGCCAGCCTGGTCTACAAAGTGAGTTCCAGGACAGTCAGAGCTATACAGAAAAACCCTGTCTCGAAAAAACCAAAAAAAAAAAAAAAAAATAAGGTAAAAGTTCCATAAGGAAAAAATATTATGATAAAGTGGGTATGTGCATATTCACATGTGTGCTTATGCCACATACTCTGAGCTGACCTGTTAGTGAAGAATATGAACAGAAAGAAACATTCACAGAAAGAACGTTTTGTAAAAACTTGTTGGTATATACAAAAGATACTTGCCTTGTGACTAAATGGAACAATTACATAAAATAAATAAAAATGCACTGAGCTTCCAAAGACCTGCAATCCCAAAGAAAAATAATTTGGAAGTGGGTTAGGTCCTATTTTAACACTTTATCAACATAACTTTTCTTTATAGCATCCTGGTTTAATTAATTAATTAAAGTCCTGGAACTCTGTAATCAGGCTGGCCTTGAACTCACAGAGAGATCTGCCTGGCTCTGCCTAGGCCTCTGCCTCTCTGCCTCTCCTCTGCCTTTCTTGTTCATAATTCTACAAAGGCTCCAGCATGTAGCAGAAGTCCAAGGCTCAGGGCAGCATGGTTTCATACTGTGCCACCACTAGGGCTGTGACAGCTTGTCAAGTTAACCAAGTTCTCTCTCTCTCTCTTTCTTTTTTTTTTAAAACTTGGAAGATGAAAATACAACCACCTAGGTCATGCAAATAAATCTTATTACTCAGGAATTTTCTGGTGTTCAGCAATGGTAGCTATTTTTACTGATAAAAAATGGCCATAAAATACTACTTGTAATTTGAGATTGATTTCCTTTTCTGGTTTCTTCCTACTATGGTTTTAAAATCTCACTAGTTTAGAGACAGCACTAGTACTATGTGCCTACCTCTTATATGTGTACTATAATTTACTTGTTGCTTTTGATTTTGGTTTTTGGGGACAGGGTCTCCCTACAATATAACCTTGGTTAGCCTGGAACCCACAAGCAGACCTGGTTGGCCTCTAACTCTAAGACCTCCCTGCCTCTGCCTCCAGAAATGGAGGTATAAGCTTCCACACCCAGCTATACTTATTTTTCTTATATCAAAATAACTGAAAGATCTAATTTTGTTTGTTTATTTGAGACAGGTTATCACTATCTAGCCTTGGCTGGTTTGGGCCTCCTTAAGTAGACCAGGCTGGCCTCAAATTCACAGAGATCCATTTACCTCTACTTCCAGTGCTGGAATTAAAGGCCTAAGACACCATGCACAGTTCAAAGACAAACTCTGACATAACTATCTACACTTACCTTTTTTCCCTAAGGAATGTTTTCCTAAGTTCATCAATTCCTTATTAAAATGATATGTATTTCTTATGATAGCCAATTGAACAGCATTAATTTTTCTTAGGTAATTTTGTGGTAATGGGGACCAAACTCAGGGCCATGTGCATGGCAGGCAATCACTGTAGCCCTGGCAGTATGCGACAGGCCACCATGAGTTCCGATCTCATTGTCTCGGTGCATACGAAGTCACTAAAAATATGTACATTTTCCCTTTAAAAAAACAAAAAACAAAAACAAACAAACAAACAAAAAAAAAAACAAAGAACCAAAATGCAGATTTAAACCTCAGAATTTAAATAGAGAGAAGTATTGCTATAATAAGGTTGAGAAATCTAGCTTTCCCTGAGCAGGAGAGTAAAGGCTTTCTAAGAAAGGTCCTACATAGACTGTTCCTAGGTCTCTGTGGTTGTCAGGGTTACCTCTGGGTTGTGGCAGGGCAGTGAGGGTAGGGGAAGCTGAATGGAGCCTGGATTGAGGACTGGTCATGTAGCCTCTGTCCTGGATGGTCAGCTCTTTGTTAATTCTTGTTCCCACATACAGGCCAATGACAGGAAATGACAATTCTCAACAATCCTCTTTACCTATGTCCATTCATTCATTTTCTCTCTCAAGAGCAAGAGCTCTACCACTGAGCTAAGTCCCCAGCACCCCCACCCCCATCTCTAACTGCATTTGACCTACTTCAGTCTTCTTTAGTAACTTCCTGATAGTTAATAAGCAACTACCATTTCCAATTATTTCTTTTTCTTCAATATCTTTTCTAATCAACTGATCCTTTCCCACATATCTAGTGCATCCTAAACCTTTTTTTTTTATAATTTCTTGTTAGTGCTCCTTTTTATAAAAGAAAAAAAATACTTATTCCCATTCTTTCTATTCTAAATTTTAATCCCCTTTTTATCCCCTGCCCCAAATCAGCTGACCATCATCTTTCTCTGCAGAAACAGTGTCCATTTAGGAATGTACAAGTTACAAAGTTGGCAAGTATGTTGAATAAGCTTGCATGTTACAGTAACAGAAACAGCTTCATTAAATCTGAAAAGAGTCAGGCTTCCTGTCCCCCAAAATTATTAAATCCAAAATGTCTTCTTTTTGTCTTGATGCTTCTCTAGAGTATGCAGAGCTGCTAGAGTGAGATTCTAAGAGGTTCTAGTACTCTCCTGTGGCAGATCCTAGGAGGGTACATGACAGAAATGATGAGCAGGGGAATGTTGGATGCTATTTTAAAAGTGGGTTTTGCTTTTACTACTGCTGACAAGTGGAAGCATCACCCTGAAGCCTCTAGCTTCCTACTGACATCAGAGGTGATGAACCAATCAAAGCTGATCTTACAAACCACACTGGGTTTTATAATTCGGTTCCTGTGTTAGCTGGTTCCTTCTCTGTTTCCTTTTTCAGCTAACTAAAAAGAGGAACCATATGGTTTCTTTATTTTAAGCAAAGTCACAAAAGAGGAAACATTTTTAGTTGGAGACAATTCTATATCTTCTGTTGCTTTGGAAAGCATTTTCTAAAAACATTTACAAAAGAAAACTTTGAACACCATTTTCTAACCAAAGCTTTTTGGGTAAGTAACCTATAAAATTACTGTGTGGAACGATAGGAATGATGACCATCTAGAGATGAGTCAGACCCTCATATCCACGCCAAAAATTTCAATGTTTCCCTAAAAAAACCTTAAAAGATGGATAAAACACAGAATTTAACTAAGTTTTCTTTGTATTATGGTAGAAGGCTTAACAGAAAGTCAAAGTGAGACAGTAAAGAACCAAGAGGCCAGCGCAGATTAAATATTTACTGAGCAACTAAAATGAAAGGCATGGAGAATCGACGTTAGAAAACCTGAAACGGAGGGAGAACAGACACAAATCAGACTTTAGAATCACATGGTACAACCTCATGCTGTCACTAACAGCCACAACCCAGACAAGCTGCTCAACTCATTTTAATTTGCTTCTGTGAAGGTTAAATGAAATAAGTATGTAAGTCTCAAATTTATCGAATACTCTTATATTTTTGGTTGTGAGCCTACCCTTTAACGGCTGAGCCATCTCTCTAGCCCATTTATAGCATACTCTATAGAGGTATTTTCTTCCTTTGTTTTTTCCTACCTTTGTGGAATTGTTTTTTAAAATAATCTCGTTTAAGGCAATGGGGATAATAATAGAAAATGTGCAAACAACATAATAAAAACAACCATTCAGGTGGGAAGAAGCAGGAATGAGGCACATCCACAAAGTAGGGCCAAAGAAACCAGCAGGACAGCAGGCCGAGGATGCCCAGGGGAAGCTATCTGTGCCTGTGGTCAGTCAGAGAACTGGGTTTATGAAGGGGAATTTAAATTGAGGTCTACAAGATGAAGACAGGTTCAGACATATAGTCAGCAGAAAAAAGGATTAGGGAAAAAAAGAAAACACTAAAGGCAGCAAAATGGCATAATTTAATGTGTTTAGGAAGTATTCAAGGAAGCTAAAGCTTGGTTTGTAAGGTTTTCTCCAGACAGAGATGTGTATCCTTGTGTGAAGTAGCAACCAGGTCATGCATGGTTCAAGGGTAACTAACCTGCACCAGGCAAGGGGCTTCAGAGAGCTATTTTACAGTTTAGGCTTCAAGCATGAGAGAGAAAATATAAAGAAGAAACAGACTAGAAAAAAACATTATCTTTTCTTGTAAGTCTAGGTCCTCTGGCTCAAGCATGTGATCTCAGCAATCATGGATCTTAGCAAGGCCAACCTGGGCTAAACTGGGCGAGTGTCTTAAAACATAAAACAAACAAACAAACAAACAAACAAGAGAGAGAATGAACAAGAAGGGTGTCATTTGTCATCATCATTCTACTATGCTAGTGGTAACTGGGTAAAGAAATACAAACTACTCAAACTGTCAAAACCTTCTATTGCATCTTCAGAGTCCTGGAAAAATGAATTTCTTATCATACACAGAAACTAGTATCTAACAGTCTGAGCTTGTCCCTCCTTCACGTTAAGAGACAGCTCAGCTCTCTCAGAGAGAGACACTATGCTTGGGGATGTCCAGAAGAGCCCATTATCCTCAGCACTGACAATGTCACTTTAGAGCGTGAGGCTACTGAAAACAACACACATAGGTGACCTCACACACTGAGTTAAGTGGACAGTATCAGCCGGAACTTCGGAACTTAAGCCTTCAAAGTTTCACCATCTATGACATCCCGCAGAAAGATAGCTGTCAAGCCTATGCTGAGCCTTGCCCAGGTGCCCGTGCACACTGTCTAAGCTGGGAGACAGATGTGTTTAACTAGCTCTTTATAGTATTCTAAGATTTAAATCTGCTTCAATATCTCTGGAAAACCTTTCCAAAGTTCCCCCTTGCCAAGTTAACTCCTCTGTTCATCTACTAAGTATGAGGAAACATCAAATTATTTTCAAGACAGGGTTTCTCTTTGTTGCCCTGGCTGTACTGGAACTCCCTATGCATACCAGGCTCGCTTCAAACTCACAGAGATTACTTGCCTCTGCTGGGATTAAAGGTGTGAACCACCACACCTGGCTGAGATTACTTTTTACCTGCTAATTTTTACCGTAAGAGTTTAAAACACTTGAAAGCAACTTAATTTTTTTAAATTTATCAAATCTAGACTAGGGTCTGATGTGCAAAGGTGGTTGTCCAGTATCAGAATGAGAGCAGTAATGGGCTTGCTTATTTGACCAACTGGGCTAGAGAGACTTGAATCACTTTAGGATTTTCTTGGTTTTTGTTTTTTCTTTTAGATTGTATTTTTAACTTTCATTCTGTGTATGTGTTCATGTGTGAGTGTGTGTACACGAGTGTGATGCCATACAGACCAGAGGTGTGAGGTCCCCTTGGGACTAGATCTACTGAATTTGCTGATTATGAAATATATATATATATATATACATACATATATATATGTATATATATGTGTGTGTGTGTATATATATATATATGTGTATATATATATATATATATATAAAACATGCCCACTAAGACATGATACAAATGGACTCAGAACAAAGGAGGTTCAGGTTGCACAGGTTTGGTAGTTATAGCAGAAGGGTGAGAGTGGACACTTACAGAACTAGAACAAAGAAAAATGAAAGGTAGAGAGAGATTGGATGCTGAGTGTCTATATTTAGGAGACAGGAGCAAAAAAGATCTAACTGAAGTGGTGCAAAGGAAAAACTGTAATACAAGGGTTACTGAAATACTGGCGAGGGACTAGTCGGTAAGGTCAAATTTGGTGAGGAGAGAGAGAGAGAGAAAGAACATAAAGGCAATAGTGTAAGGCACTGTGGTCACCAGTGCTCTCTCTGCAAGGCAGACCACTTTATTTCTGGGAACAGACAGCGAACAGGCATCAGGTTGAGCCTGCACACTCAAGACAATATGAAATGAAGGAGTAGAAGCTGAGGAACCTAGAGGGGCTGCAAGGTTAAACAGATTTTATAAAAGAATTAAGATTACTTCTCAGGAACTCCAGATGCTATACTATAAACCGGAGCATCACATTGTGTCAAGTAGAAACTAGAATGAAATTTAACCAAATGCCTAATCACTGTATGTCAGACACTGTAATGAAGAGTCCAATGTAACTAGACGCCAGGTGATAGCTAACCATATTTCTTTTTCTTTCATTGTGAAATCACTGGTAAGGAGAAAACATCTGAAATGGAATTCAAGTATCTGGTCTTCATTGTGCTTTGTCAATACCTGGACAATACGTTTTTCTCAGAGACAGAAGCAATTACAACAGAGCAGCAATCACTGTCTACTTTAATCACACCGTCGTTATATGTTACAACTGATTCTCAAAACACAGCAGGGAATGCTTTGAGTCAGACAACAAGATTCAAGAACATTTCTTCTGGACAGCAAGCATCACCTGCCCAAATCACTCCTGAACAAGCAACACCAGCTGTTTATGTCTCTTCAAGCCCACTTACTTATAACATTACCAGACAAGCAGAATCAGCGGTCAACAACTCCTTGCCTCAAACATCACCATCTGGGTTCACTTTGACCAATCAGCCATCACCTTCTACCTATAATTCTACTGGACAACCACCAAAACATCTTGTCTATACTTCCACACAACAGCCACCATCACCTGCTCCTACCTCTTCTGGAAAACCAGAAGTAGAGTCTACTCATAATCAGCCCACAAAATCAACACCAACTATTTATTTACAAAGGGACACACCACCACCACCACCACCACCACTCACTTCAGAACCACCAAGTGGCAAAGGAACTGCTCATAAAAACAACCACAATGCAATTGCTGCCATATTAATCGGTACTATTATAATTTCTATGTTGGTAGCTATACTCATGATTATACTGTGGAAATACTTGAGGAAGCCAGTCTTAAATGATCAAAACTGGGCAGGTAGGTCTCCATTTGCTGATGGAGAAACACCAGAAATGTGTATGGATAACATCAGAGAGAGTGAGGCATCCACAAAGCGTGCATCAGTTGTCTCACTTATGACCTGGAAACCAAGTAAAAGCACACTGCTAGCAGATGATTTAGAAGTTAAGTTGTTTGAATCAAGTGAACACATTAATGATACCAGCAACCTCAAGACTGATAATGTAGAAGTTCAAATAAATGGCTTATCAGAAGACAGTGCTGATGGGTCAACAGTTGGTACAGCCGTGTCTTCAGATGATGCAGATCTGGCCCTGCCACCTCCCCTTCTTGATTTGGATGAGAACCTACCAAACAAGCCCACAGTGACAGTTGTATCTCCTTTACCAAATGATTCTATCAATCCCCAACCATCTCCAGATGGTCTAAATCAAGTGTGTGAAGAACAGCATTCCAAGATCCAAGAGCCATTCCCGCCACCCCCTGACTCATTTAATGTGCCTCTGTCAGCAGGAGATTTTATAAACAATCAAGAGTCGGCCCACGAGGCTCAATGCCAGGAGTTCTCTACTCCTGACCTCCATCCAGACCTCACAGACTCCCTGCCACCTCCACCTACAGAGCTGCTGTAAAGTGACAGCTGGCTTTCTAGACTGCCCTCCATCCTGAGATGGCACCGACACGTTCCTGTCTTCGTGGTATGGCACACAGGACATGACACCTGGCACCTGAGAGACTCTTTAGGGACTACCTGACCCCTGACTGAAGCCCACGTACACGGGTAGATTATTACAGTGGTATGCTTACCAGCTACAGAAGTAATTTTTAAATCAGAGTGCCTTTTATATATGTTAATGATAGATATTTCAATAACTTAATCACTTTGGAAACATATGATCTACATATACTTATTATTACCCAATAGATTTCCCCCGAAAAGCTGTATATAAACATATCTTAAATAAATAAAATTCTATTTTTTCCACCTCAAAATTTGGGGTATAATAAAAATGGAAATTTTTAAATGGTCAAAGTTTTAATACTTCAAATATTAAGTAAATATTTTCATTTATAGAGATTAAACACACAGCTACCAAACTGTATTAAAACATGAAGTCTGAGTGCTGTGTTTGGGATACATTTACCCTGAAAAAGTGAGCACTTACCATAAAATTTTCTTTTTTCTTTATAATTAAAAATTTTATGTATATAAGAGTTTTGCCTGAATATGTGTGTATATATTCATATAGTCACACACACACACATATATATAAGACAGAAGATGGCACTACTAACATTTGCCAATGCCCCGTGAGTCCTGGAACTGACTCCAAGTCCTCTGTAAGTGCTCTTAACCACCGAGCCCCTGCAACTCCGTTCTTCCCCTCCTCTTCCTCCTCCTCCTCTTCCTCCTCCTCTTCCTCTTCAAATGTTTGGGGCGTGGGGGTGGAGGTCAAAGAGATAGGCTGTATTTGGGGTTAGAAGATGACTTGTGGGAGTTGATTTTTTTCTTCCACCTCAAGGATAAAATTCAGAACTCAAGTCATGAGACCTGACAGCAAGCAACCTTTATCCTCTAAGCCCATCTCACTGCCCCCAAAATGTAAACATTTTTCTAAAATGTTAGGGAAGCATAAACTAACCACTTAGACAAAAATCAAATGATATGGAAGACGGGAGAAAAAAATAGAAGTGGGCTGTATCTGTGTGTCTCTTCCCACACATGCATGATACCAGCCTGTGTGAGGGTGTCTGTGGAGACCACAGAGGATACCAGCCATCCTGGAACTGAAGTCCCAGGAAGTTATGAGCTGCTGTCTAACACGGGTACTGGGAACTGAACTTGGGTCCTATAGGACAGCAGCAAGTTCTCTAAAGTACTGACCCATCACTGCAGCCCCAGCCTCCTTTTGTAAATGCAGGAATGTAATCATCACCTGAAGGTTGTTGAGTATGAGGCACTCAGAACAGAAGTGGGCACAACTTTTGTTAAAGTGGAGGCGGCAGTGGGTACTGGCCTACCTTTTGCAGATGTCAAATGTTCATCTGCCCAACAAGCCATCCTTCTCTTATTATTATTACAAGTCCAAGAAAGGACAGTTGCTTAGAGCACAGATTTTGGCACTTTTCAAGATAGTATATAGTATTTATTGGTAACATTAATGTTCAAATACTAAAAATCCCATGTAGAATAAAAACAAGAAGGTTCTCGGGCAGTGGAGTTTTACTACTACTGCTACTATTACTACTACATACTACTACTATTATTTAGTATATAATTATCAATAAACAATTATTATACATATTATAAATACATGTAAATTTATTATTGTTGTTGTTTGTGTTCTGAGACAGGAGTCCTCTGGTAGCCCTGGCTGTCCTGGCACTCTCTCTCTATAGACCCACTGTCCTCAAACTCACAGATACACCTGCCTCTGTCTCCCAATCTTTGTGATTAACGGTGTGACCTTTAAACACCTTAAAAGACACTGGGCTTAAGTGTTATTTTACATACAATACTTACCTTACTTCTTACAAGCCACCTCTTACTGATAACACTTTTTTTATCTACAGAAACACCTACTTCAAGCATGATGGCGTTTCATTTTATTACATTGGTTCTTTTCTGTCATTCACAATAAAATTTCTCACGTGTCTTCAAATATGATTTTAAGGCTAATTTACATTGCAGCAGTCACTGAGGAATTTTGAGAATTTCTTGTATTTAAGTATTAGAGTAATTAGATGTAGCAGCTTGAATGCCAATCATCCAACTCCTCTCATATCACTTGTGGAACTAAAAGGCTCTTTCCAAAGTTGTTCCTTTCAGCACCTCACTTACTGACCTCTTGAAAAAATGGGTATTGAGAAATACCTCCTAGACAGGACAGTAGCCAATGGAGGAGCTGGAGAGACAACTGAATGGATATTTGGAAAAATGAAAATTGGATCCACATTTCACATTTAGAATAGACATTAAGTAGACAAGATATAAATAGCATAGAGTGGACACAATACAAGAAGATGCTGCTGAACCCCTTTATAATCCAAACATGGGCAAACATCTTCCTAGCTGAGGCTCAAAGTCTAGAAGCAACAAAAACAAAAGAGAAAATTTTCAAATGTCAAAACCAAAATATAACTCAGTATTAAAAAGTCAAAAGACAAACACAAGACAATTGAGATATTTTAAATAAAGACAAAGTACTAATACCTATAAATGTTAAGAAAGTTCTTAAAGATGGATAACAGAAATGGATAGTGGACAGTAAAAATAAAACAACAGAATTTTATAAAACATAAACACATCCAGAGAAGAAAAAATATACATGGATTATTCTTGAAAATATACATAAAGGCCAGAAATGGTGGCATACACCTCTAATCACAGCACTCAGAGCCAGAGACAGGTGAGTCTCTGAGGCTAGCCTGATCTACAGAGTGAGTTCCAGGGCATCCAGGACTACATAGAAAAACCCTATCTCAAAAAGACAAAAAGAAGTTTTAAAAAAGTTACTGGCAAAATATGAAACTCTTCAAGCACGAGGATCAGAGCATGTCATTATTGGCAATAATGGAAGTATGGGGACAAGTCAGACCAAAACAACTAAGGTATATTCCCCAAGGCAACAAGAAATGAATGAGACAAACCCACGTCTCTTTAAATAGAGTTATCTTTAAAATGAACTAATAAGAAAAACAGAATACGATATAGAACAATTCATCACACAAACTTTTACATGAGAAGACAAAAACATATAATATACACATACATATTTTAATCTTTTTTTTTTTTAAAGAATTAAGATGTAACTGCAAGCAAATGAATTGAAAGCAGTTCTTCTCCACACCAATAGGAGCAAAAAAAAAAAAAAAAAAAAAAAAGACTGGAGGGGTCAAACCAGAGTAGCACAAGTCCTCTATATACACAGTTACAGTATTCTGACTAATCAGCCATAAAAACGGAAAAGTAGCTGAAGAAAATTAATTTAACATTACGCCATGTTTATGACAAACAGAAAAGAATGACTTCAAATAATTCTGGGTACAAAACTGACTGTCCCTCCTCAATGAAAGATACTCCAGAACCATGACAGGTCTGTCATCTTGCTGCATTCATGTGACTGTCCTTTTCAGCCTGCTCTTCCATAAGACAAATAAGCAGTTAGGTCAATGTTGTTAGGAACACTATGGGAAAACCAGGGATATAATAACAATGTCAAACATTCCCAGAAAGCAAGTAGATAAGTCAGGAACACTCTAGAGAGGCTGAAGGGGACTCACTGGCTCAGGGGGTAAAAGCACTCGCTGTCAAACTGGAAGACAAGTTTGATTCCAGGGACCCATATACATGGTGCAAGGAGAAAACTGATTTCCAAGATGTTCTCTCACCTCCACATGTACATCATGGCACTCACATTACACAGACAGACAGACACAGACACACACACAGTTTTTAAAAATGAAAGGCATTTTCTAGTTCCATCCATTTGCCTGCAAAACTCATTCTTAATAGCTGAGTAGTATTCCATTGTGCAAATGAACCACATTTTCTGTATTCATTTTTCTGTCATGGGTCATCAGGGTTGTTTCTAGGTTCTGGCGATCACAAACAAGGCTGCTATGAACATAGTGGAACATGTGCCCCTGTGGCATGGTGGGGCATCTTTTGGGTATATTCCCAAGAGTGGGATTGCTGGGTTTTTAGGTAGATCTATTTCCAATTTTCTGAGGAACCAATTATCATCCTGAGTGAGATAACTCAGATCCAAAAGGACATGCATGGTATGCATTCACTAATAAATGTATATTATCCAAATAATAATAATAATAATAATAATAATAATAATAATAATAATAGCAGCAAGTATTTAAGTACAGCATACCCAAGATACAGTCCAAGGAATTCAAAAAGGTCAACAAGCTGAAGGACCCAAGTGAGGATGCCTCAGTCCCACTTGGGAGGGAGAAGAAAGCAACCACAAAGGGGGAGGGAGGGGCCTGAGAGAGAAAAGGGGTGGTGGGGAGGGGAACATGATCTGGTATTGGGTGGGGGAAAAGGACTTAAATCCTGAGGGCCAGCAGAAAGAATGGAAACAGGCAACCTCAGAAGATAGGAGGTTGGGGGGAGGGGATTCTTCAGAACGTACCAGAGACCTGGGAGGTGAGAGACTCTCAGGACTCAAAGAGAGGGACCTTAGATGAAATGCCCTACATTGGGAAGAGGGAACTTGTAGAGCCCACTTCCAGCAGAAAGACAGGGCATCCAGTGAAGAATGGGGAATGGGGTTGCCATCGCACAGTCAAAACTCTGACCCATAATTGTTCCTGTCTGAAAGAACTGCAGGAATGGAAATGGAGGGGAACCTGAGGAAAAGGAGGTCCAGTGACAGGCCCAAAGTGGGATCCAACTCAAGGGGAGGCCCTAAGACCTCCCCTGACACTATTACTGAGGCTATGGAATGCTCATAAAAAGGGACCTATCATGACTGACCTCTGAAAGACCCAACAAGCAGCTGAAAAAGTCAGATGCAGATTTTTGCCCCAAACCAGTGAACAGAAGCTGCTGACCCCTGTGGTTGAATTAGGGGTAAGCTTGAAGAGCTGAGGAGGAGGCAACTCATTTGGAGGACCAGCAGTCTCAATTAACCTGGATCCCTGAGCTCTCTCAGACACTGAGCCACCAACCAGGCAGCATACACCCGCTGATCTGAGGCTCCCAACACACATACAGCAGAGGACTGCTTGCTTTGGGTTTAGTCAGAGAAGATGCACCTAACCCTCAAGAGACTGGAGGCCCCAGGGAGTTTAGAGGTATGGTGGGGTGAGGGTGGGGACATCCTCGTGGAGATGGGGGTGGGGGTATGGAGGAAGTATAGGATGTGGAACAGTTGGAGGATGGACTGGGAGGGAAATAAAATCTGGAGTTTAAAATAAATAAATAAATAAATAAATAAATAAAAGATTTAAAACATGGAAAGGCGAAAGTTGAGAATAAAGTAAAAAAAATTTTTTTGTTAAAGATGGTAAAATGACTTGAATGTTGATACAGTTCTGTTTTGTCAGTTCTTCTATGCTTCAACAACACTTTAGTTCATACTATTATTCTGTTGTTGTCAGCAGGAAATTCAGTAAAAAGGTAACTGTGTTAAAGACTATACAATCCTAATCTAAAATCTACAATCTTCTGAGTGCTCAAAAATTTGGGGGAGTTGAGATCACCCAAAGAATACTCTCAATAGACATGTATGTATACGTATCTGTAAACGTATCTTAATAATTCCAAGCTTGGAAATAATTCTGGTTTCAGGCATTTTAGAAAAGGGATGCTGAGGGTGGAAAGATGGCTCAGTGGTTGAGAAAATTTTCTTTTATTTCTCTTCCAGGAGACCTGAGTTCCTAGGTTTGACTCCCAGTGCCCACAAGACATCTCACAACCTTTTGTATATAGAGTCCCAGGTGATGTAATGCCATCTTCTGACCTTAGCTAGCAATAGTCACACATGTATTGCACAGAAATACATGCAGGTAAGGCATTCACGCAATACAATAATAAAACAAATAAAACTTAAAAATAGGGATACAGAACTTGTATCAATATCAGTACTTTGGCTCACAATTAATTACAGGAACAATCAGTTTGATCAATTCAAGAATAAAGGTGGTTGAAGAGATGGCTCAGCAGTTAAGAGCACTGGCTGCTCTTCCAGAGGACCAGGGTTCAATTCTCAGCAAGCACATGGCAGATCACAACTGCCTGTAATTCCAGTTTCAGAGAATCTTACAACTTCATGCAGACATACATGCAAAGAAAACATCAATGCATAAGAAATAAAAAATAAATGAATTATTTTTGTAAAAAGTAAACTGCATGGTACTGGTACAGTGACAGACAGGTAGGTCAATGGAACAGAATTGAAGACCCAGAAATGAACCCACACACCTATGGTCACTTGCTCTTTGACAAAGGAGCTAAATCCATCCAGTGGAAAGAAGATAGCATCTTCAACAAAAGGTGCTGGCTCAACTGGAGGTTATCATGTAGAAGAATGCAAACTGATCCATTCTTATCTCTTTGTACAAAGCTCAAGTCTAAGTGGATCAAAGAACTCCACATAAAACCAGAGACACTGAAACTTATAGAAGTTGGACTCCAGAAAACTAAACAACCCTATTAAAAAAAAAATAAGGGTCAGAGATAAACAAAGATTTCTCAACTGAGGAATACCAAATGGCTGAGAAGCACCTAAAAAAATGTTCAACATCCTTAATCATCAGGGAAATGCAAATCAAAACAACCCTAAGATTCCACGGCACACCAGTCAGAATGGCTAAGATCAAAAACTCAGGTGACAGCAGATGCTGGTGAGGACGTGGAGAAAGAGGAACACTCTTCCATTGCTGGTGGAACTGCAAGCTGGTACAACCACTCTGGAAATCAGTTTAGCGGTTCCTCAGAAAATTGGACATAATTCTACCGGAAGATCCAGCAATATCACTCCTGGGCATATACCCAGAAGATGCTCTAACATGTAATAAGGACATGTGCTCCACTATGTTCATAGCAGCCTTATTTATAATAGCCAGAAGCTGGAAAGAACCTAGATATCCTTCAACAGAGGAATGGATACAGAAAATGTGGTATATTTACACAACAGATTACTACTCAGCTATTAAAAACAATTAATTTATGAAATTCATAGACAAATGTATAGATCTGGAGGATTGTGAGGTAACACAATCACAAAAGAACACACATGATATACACTCACTGATAAGTGGATATTAGCCCAGAAGCTCAGAAACTTTCTTAGAAGGAGGAACAAAATACCCATGGAAGGAGTTACAGAGACAAAGTTCAGAGCAGAGACTGAAGGAATGACCATCCAGAGACTGCCCCACTTGGGGATCCACCCCATAAACAACCACCAAACTCACAGATACTATGGCAGATGCCAACAAGAGACTGCTGACAGGAGCCTAATATAGCTGTCTCCTGAGGGGCTCTGCCAGTGACTGGCAAATACAGAAGTGGATGCTCACAATCATCCATTGGATGGAGCACAAGGTCCCCAATGAAGGAGCTAGAGAAAGTACCCAAGGAGCTAAAGGGGTCTGAAGCCCCATAGGAGGAACATCAATATGAACTAACCAGTACCCCCAGAGCTCCTTGGAACTAAACCACCAATCAAAGAAAACACATGGTGGAACTTGTGGCTCTAGCTGTAGATGTAGCAGAGAATGGCCTAGTCGGTCATCAATGGGAGAAGAGGCCCTAGGTCCTGTTCTATGCCCTAGTATAGGGGAATGCCAGGACCAGGAATGGGAGTGGGTGGGTTGGGGAGCAGGGGGAAGGGGGTGGGGAGAGGGAATAGGTGATTTTCAGAGGGGAAACTAGGAAAGAGGTAACATTTGAAATGCAAATAAAGAAAATATCTAATAAAAATATTAAAAAAAAAATAAATTGAGGGCTGGTGAGATGACTCAGCAGGGAAGAGCACTGACTGCTCTTCGGAAGGTCCTCAGTTCAAATCCCAGCAACCACATGGTGGCTCACAACCATCAGTAATGAGATCTGAAGCCCTCTTCTGGTGTGTCTAAAGACAGCTACAATGTACTTACATATAATAATAAATAAATCTTTGGGCCAGAGAGAGTGGGGCTGGAGTGAGCAGAAGTCGTGAGTTCAATTCCCAGCAACCACATGATAGCTCACAACCATCTGTACAGCTACTGTGTACTCATATACATTAAATAAATAAATCTTTTTAAAAAGTAAATTGATTAAAAAAAAAGAATGAAGGTCCACTGGAGTGGTTACTACCTACTATGCAGGTATATAAGCGCATAACTTAGGCTGCATTGACAGCTGCACACTGAGCCGCCCCTCTACCCTTGAGCATCCCCCCTTTCCAAACTGCTTGAGACAGAAGCATTTCCTGCTAATGGACTATTGTACAACAACTTCCAAGCTTGGACAGATACATGTACATACACACATGTCTATAGTTACTACTACAGCAGGAGGTTTGCTGTGTCACAATGCTAGAGCAATATATCCTTGGATACAAAAGAAATGTCAACTTGATTAATGCTTAATCTAAACCAGTTGCCTAAATAGATATAATTTGTGAAGTTGGTGAACCTATCTAAATTATAATTAATGCTTCTGTATAGCATCTAAGATAAGTGGTAACAAATACTTGTCTTTTACAAATGATTCTTTAGTCCCAGCACTTGGGAGGCAAAGTTGAGGCTAGCCTGGTCTATAGGACATGTCTCAAAAACAAAACAACCAAAAAAGCATAATATAGTATTTAATTTTCTCAGAGCCTTTAACAGCATTACAATTGCTACATTTGAAATACACTGAAATGACAACCTCTTTTTCTTTTTGAGTACCCATGGTCATCTTTAGTACAAAATAAATTTGAAATGAAAAACATTATATGCATAGCAGAATCCGATCCTAATGTGTGTGGACAGTGCTGAGGGGAGGTTATTAAACCCTTAGAGCAAGAGCTGATGGCCTTAAGGCCACTGGGGGTGAGCTCTGACCATTAGAACTTGGTTTTGCTTCTCATTTACCACTGGATATGACCTGATCCTGTGCCAGCGACCAAGCTACTCCAGTGCCCATGTCTTCCCTGCCATGAGCAACTCCTCTTTCTGCAGTTGCTTCTGTCAGAGATTTTGTTACAGTGCTAGCAAAAAGTCTCTGATACAGACTAAGCTTGAATTAATTTTGAAACAATTAACTAATTATTTTTTTCTTTCAAATGACGGTACTTATCAGTGTAATTCACATAGGTAATTCCACTTCTATAATGGTAGAATGAGTCTTCCTAAGAGAGATTTTAAGGCTTGGCAAATTGATCCTTAGTCCTATCTGTATTGGTGGATACATGAGCTGACATGAAATGCTAACTGTCAAAAGCAAACCATTCTCACCCCCAAAACAAATTGAACGTAGTACTTCAAACATTATTTTCAGGGATCATGATTGATGATGAAATTCTGAAACCCATACACAGAATCTAAAGTCCAAATGAACACTCAACGTAAAGCGGTAATAAAGCCCTGAACCAATAGCAGTCACTAATGGTGCAGACTGCTTAAATGTAGGTCCTTTTTGAGGAACACTAGTTTTACCTAGAAGGTGACTCCTACAAGATAGTTCTGTTCTAAGAAGATAAGCTATAGATTTCAATTCCATCAATTCCTTTTTAGATACAAATAAAACTACAGCCCATGAGATTTAGCAGGAGACAATACAAGGTATTACTTAAAATGTAATATACTAATAATTGCTGGTTTTTATATGGTGACAATTTCATAATAAGTATGTCTTAATTTTCTCCTTTTCTTTCCTATGATAAGTGGTCATTTTGTAATATAGGTTTGAGTTTCAAGTGATTATTTATCTAGTTTACTTAAAATACCATGAATCTAGTCATATTTTACAAAAATTTTGATTATAGTTTCATCTTTTACAAACATTGTTACATATATTTTTAAGTCTATTGACTTTCTGGGAAAGATAACATATAAATATGAAACACTAAATAAACAATTGGAAAGTAATAGTTTTTATTTATTTTGTTTATTTTGGTTTTTTGAGGTAGCATTTCTCCATGTAGCCCTGGCTGTCTTGGACTCGCTGTAGACCAGGCTGGCCTCGGATGTGTAGAGATTTCCCTGCTTCTGTCACCTGAGTGCTGGGACTAAAGCTGAGCACCGCCATGGCCAGCATTTTATTTTATATTTTCAGACAGGGTCTCATCTATTCTAGGCTGGCCTTGAGCTTGCTGTGTAGTCAAAGCTGGGCTTCAATTCCTGGCCTTCTTACTTCCACCTGCTGAATGCTAGGATTAAAGGTGTGTGTTGCCACTCCAGCTTTGATACTGCTATTCATAAAAATAAAATTATCTTTTGTTCAGACCCAACAATACCTCTGGAGAAAGCAATACTCTATCCATACCATCCAAAACAAGTTTCATGGAAGAAAAAAAATAGCAAAATCAAAACCAAACAACTCCATCTAACTCAAATACATAAAATGTAAACAATTATTTTACCATTTGACTGGTAATTAAAAGTAGAACATTAAAATAGAAGAAACAAAACAAAATATCTAGTATCTACTGGTTATGGTAGTGCACATCTTTAATTCTAGCAGTGAGAAACAGAAGTAGGAAGATCTCTGTGAGTTCCAGGCCAGCCAGGAAGACACAGTGAAACGTATTTTAGGCTGGTGTTGTTTTATAGTCCAGCATCCTTATTTTACATGTGGCTTGTTCTTATTTGATCACTGTCACTAAGGCAGGACTGTGTGCATGTGCTGGGGAAGGAGACTGTGACGACAACGCAGCTGGCCTGTGTGCAGCATTAGTCAAACGATCTTTTGTATCAGGAAGGCAAAAACAAAGTAATCATATTGAGTATTCCTGTGCTTCCTAAAAGGTAAGATGAAACACGTAATTGACTGATAAATTCGAAAAGCTAATTAAATATAATAATAGTAGCCACGATGGAGGAAGACATAAAAATCAAGATTTCTATCATGACATACATATGAAAAGGTTACGAGACAATTTAACTGTTTTTGAAAAGAACATAAAAATGCGGAGATTAAAAATAGTTCAATGAATATCCTGGAAATCAATTCACAAAGAACATTTTTCAACACATAGAAAGAATGTAGAGGCTTTAAGAAAAATTACAGCAAGCAAATGTTAAATGTGCAACCTAAACTCAGAGAAATACACAGAAGTAAAGCCCAGCCCTAATTTGCATGAAGTATTCTACCCGACAGAGAACTGAAGCTATGTAAGGCACTCTCTGGGCTGTAAATTAAAAAAAAAAAAAAAAAAAAAGAAAAAGAAAAAGAAAAAAAAAAGTCCATTTTGTTGCGTATGCACCTCTTGCAATAAATTTGAGTCAGCACCAATGACAGCTCTGCAGTCCTCCTATGTGGTGCTGATCAGGTGGTTGCAGAGCTTCGGCTCACAGCAACACAATGCAGCTGAGCTGGCAAGCAGAGCCCACAGCCAGAAACCCTTCCGACTCCCACAACAAGACGACCTTTAAGCTGCAAGTTTCCCGGAGAAAATGAGATACTGATAGTGAAGACGACATTATGGTAAGCAGTTGTTTAAATTGGTAAAAGACGGATTTTGAATTTTTTCCTTTTCTTTAGCTTTTTTTTTTTTTAAAGCTAATGTTAGGATTGAATATATTCAATAACAAGTGCATGCACCAAAATCTGCTGCAGTAATAGCCGAGGTTTTCATTTTAATGTCCACTCACTTTGTAAATACATATATTGTTTTTCCTTTAAAATTGGTACTGAAATATAAGGGAAAAAATCATTTTACAAATGTACGCTATCGGGCTTGATTTTTCCAAGTTCATTAAAACGTTTTTTACCAGGATATAGTTATCCATGAGAAGATGAAATTTCAAAAACTGTTTTAATCTGTTTTAACATCTCAAACTACAAACATATTGTGTCTTATAATACTGCAGAGATTTAAGAAAAACAGACATGACAGCCATTTTTTTTCTGAATCAAAAACATTATCAAAAATAGTAACAGCCTAAGTAAGCCTATAAAACTCCTCATTTGCAGACAGTGCCATTCTATCATATAAAGGCTCCGAGAAGATAAATAAGATGAATATACTAAAGGATAAAAATAAAGAGAAAATGTAGGAGAGTCTCTCTCTCTCTCTCTCTCTCTCTCTCTCTCTCTCTCTCTCTCTCTCTGCCTTTCTGTCTGTCTGTCTCTCTCCCCCCCAGTTCCCCCACCCCCACCCACCACATAGCCCCAATTGAAGGATTAGGCATTTGGACTATAAATGAAGGGCAGCTTTGTTAGTTTAATCACTGGAACAATTATAAAAGGACTCAACAACAAGGAGGTTTATTGAAAATTTTGCCGAATGCTAACTGACCCATGCAGATGCTGAGAGTGAATTTGCATATTAAAAGAAGGATGTATCTGTTTGTTTTCAGGCTTTGATGGAATATCAGATACTGAAAATGTCTTCCTGCCTGTTCATCCTTCTGTTTCTCACGCCTGGCATCTTATGCATTTGTCCTCTCCAGTGTACATGCACAGAGAGGCACAGGCATGTGGACTGTTCAGGCAGAAACTTGACTACATTACCACCTGGACTGCAGGAGAACATTATACATTTAAACCTGTCTTATAACCACTTTACTGATCTGCATAACCAGTTAACCCCATATACCAATCTGAGAACCCTGGATATTTCAAACAACAGGCTTGAAAGTCTGCCTGCTCAGTTACCTCGGTCTCTCTGGAACATGTCTGCTGCTAACAACAATATTAAACTTCTTGACAAATCTGATACTGCTTATCAGTGGAACCTTAAATACCTGGATGTTTCTAAGAATATGCTGGAAAAGGTTGTTCTCATTAAAAATACCCTAAGAAGTCTCGAGGTTCTTAACCTCAGCAGTAACAAGCTTTGGACAGTTCCAACCAACATGCCTTCCAAACTGCATATCGTGGACCTGTCTAATAACTCACTGACACAAATCCTTCCAGGGACATTAATAAACCTGACAAATCTCACACATCTTTACCTGCACAACAATAAATTCACATTCATTCCAGAACAGTCTTTTGACCAACTTTTGCAGTTGCAAGAGATAACTCTTCATAATAACAGGTGGTCATGTGACCATAAACAAAACATTACTTACTTATTGAAGTGGGTGATGGAAACGAAAGCCCATGTGATAGGGACTCCTTGTTCTAAGCAAGTATCCTCTCTAAAGGAACAGAGCATGTACCCCACACCTCCTGGGTTTACCTCAAGCTTATTTACTATGAGTGAGATGCAGACAGTGGACACCATTAACTCTTTGAGTATGGTAACTCAACCCAAAGTGACCAAAACACCCAAACAATATCGAGGAAAGGAAACCACATTTGGTGTCACTCTAAGCAAAGATACCACTTTTAGTAGCACTGATAGGGCTGTGGTGGCCTACCCAGAAGACACACCCACAGAAATGACCAATTCCCATGAAGCAGCAGCTGCAACTCTAACTATTCACCTCCAGGATGGAATGAGTTCAAATGCAAGCCTCACCAGTGCAACAAAGTCACCCCCAAGCCCCGTGACCCTCAGCATAGCTCGTGGCATGCCAAATAACTTCTCTGAAATGCCTCGACAAAGCACAACCCTCAACTTACGGAGGGAAGAAACCACTGCAAATGGAAACACTCGGCCACCTTCTGCGGCTAGTGCTTGGAAAGTAAATGCCTCGCTCCTTTTAATGCTCAATGCTGTGGTCATGCTGGCAGGCTGAGGGTCTGCAGTTTCTGAAACGAAGGAGAACCTTCCTCCATGATGTACAGTTGGGAAAACGTGCCCCTATCTAACCAGTGATTCAAGCTATATTATGTATTCAAGAAAGCCAGTCTTATATTTCTGACTTTGATGTAAATGAAGTAATTTGTCTTAATTAAAAGAAGTGCACAATGTCTTGGTACTTGCTGCTATTTTCCTGTCTTAAGTAAAACTAATGACTTTTTTTTTTAATGAAATGTTTTCTTTTTAAGGCTTCAACTTATTGCACAAACTATAAAGAGCATCTAAACTTTAATATGTATTTTATGTATGTTTACACTGTCAAATGTCTGGGACAAAATAAAAGGCCTATGCTCCTGGCTGTGTCACGTGGTCTCTAGACATTATCACAGCTTTTGCTGTAGGGAAGATGAAGTCTGTAAGGTGAATGAAACGTGAGCCACTCAAAAGGGTTTTGCCACTTAAGTGAAACCAAGGCTGTCACTGTAAATAAATGCTCACACCACATCATTGTTTTACACACAAGACAGAACTACTTCCAATCTAAACAATGTCCTGCTTCTGAGGGACTCTTGCTAGTCTGCAGATTATATAATGGACAACTGCTCTTCAAAAGGCTAGGAGGCTCTTAGCTTGGCATCTTAACAGGGAAAATTTAACTTTGCTTTGCATTTAAGAAAAGTATAAAAAACAAAAGAATAAAAAGTTTCCATTTAAGGACTTGTTAAAGAGTTTTCTTGTATATTTAATTGATCATTCATTAATCAAAGTTAAATATTTACAGAGTTAAAGTCATACTGCTACTGTAATGAGAAATTTGTCTCTTATAAGACCAGAAATTATAATTTGATCTTCCAAATTTAAAATAAGATTAGCTTGGGGCTAAAACCATGGAGTCTAACAGTTTGGGTCACTCTGAGGGAGACTGTGGGATGGAGAGAAGCGAGGAGTGGGTGGTATTCCTTCAGTCCTACAACCATGGAATTTCTAATAAAGTAGACTGACAACAAAGCTAGGCAGGGGACAGAGTAGACATTCCAAGTCAACTGCACCGGGATCCAGTTAGAATAAAGTACCAAGAATTTTGGACAAAATATAAAAGTACTTCATATAATGAATTAGCAATCAACATAAGATGACTTAACTAAATTAATGTGTAAACTACAATATCCAAAGGTGGTAAGCTACAAAGGAGGCACTCATTTTTGTGAGATACAAAAAAAGAATATAACTTCAAGCATTTCTAAATTTGGGGAGAGTGAAGAAGTTGTGTTTTTTCTTAAAAATTAAAAAAATCCATATAGTCTTCTTTCTTGGGTTAAAAGTTCAATTGCCTCCTGCCCTGCCTGTGTGTATGTGTGCGGGATGTATGCACGTAAGATTGGAAGTATCTGTTACCTTTCTCCATTGCTCTTTGCTTTACTGGCCTGAGACATGGTTTCTCACTGAAATAAAGCTTGCTGTTTTGGCCAGGCTAGGTGGGCTGTGAGCTCTTGGATCTGTCTGTTATCACCCTAATTCCAACGCACATGCAGCCATGCCTCATTTTTTTTTTTTAACATGGATGCTGGGGACTTCAATTCCAATCCTCATGCTTGAAGAGCAAGGATTCTTACCCAATGAGCCATCTTCTCAGCCATGTAAAACACCTCTACCCAGAAAGTAACATTCTACCAAACTCCTCTTCTCCATACCTTTTTTGCTGTTGTCATGAGTCAGGGTCTCACTGTATAGCACTGGCTGGCTTGAAACTCCCTGTGTACACCAGACTAGTTTCCTACTCCTAGAGATCCACCTGCCTCTGCCTCCAAGTGCTGAGATTAAAACGCAAGCACTGCCAGGCCTGTCCTAAACATTTCTCTTTTTTTTAAAAGGCTTAAGCTCATGAAAAATTAGTTATATTTTTAATAAAAATGCATTCTTATAATGTCTCTATAGTAGTTTTGAGTATTTTCTGCCTCTATAAACTTGACTCACTGTACTAAGCAATCTTACCATGAAAAAAGTCCCTAAGATGATTTTAAAATGCATTACCTCTTCAAATGGGCATGGTGTCCATTCTCCTTTCCAAAATGATCTAATATCTTCACTACCACTATCAAGCATACTAGTTTGAGTTGATTTCTTTCGTTTTTAAAACAGAAATGCTGAGTTTCACAAAACGAGATTGTTTACAACCAACTTTTAAGTTGTGGATACCAAAAGCTTAGTATCTTAGAATTCCAATGGAGACAGTAACAAGAAAGTATAATTATGGATTATAATATTAGCAGTACCCATGGATTAAATCATCCTGACTAACATGTCTGCAAAATGCAGAAGAAAAGTTTGGTAAATTTACAAATACAACATCTGTCAACTACATTGATCATGTCCTTAGGAAGAAGTACCTAGCCTTACAGTTAGATAATCCTTACCCTCTAAGGAACTGATATTTGCATCATTACTAATCAAAGAAGGCACATCTCTAAATGTTACTGTAATATTAACCCTCAAATACTTTAAAATGTTACTCCTCAGTATCTCTTCCTTATGCACATACATATAAGTACAGGTATACGTCAGCATGTAAAATGACTTATGACAATTTTTTTGTTAAATGTCTTGGCCAATTATACAGTCATTTAAGGGTTTTAAGTACATATAAATTGGTGAGGTGTATTAAATACATTTTCAATTTAGGATGTCATCAAGTAACAAAGATTTTTATTGATCTATAAGTCCATCCCAAGTCAAAGAGTCTCTATTCTGTATTAATATGTCCACACACCCCTGAGGCTATGTTCTGTCGGGTAAGTAATTTACCTCTGTCACTTCTGTACAATCAACAAAACACCTCACTGCTCTAAGCTAGTCTCATCTAGGAAATGGGTTGACATTATAATGTTTCTCCTGACATAATCCCCATAAAGCCTTCATAGTGTCTTGGCCATTCACATGTGTTATTAAATCTTGTATAATGATGCCATGAATCGACAGCAAATTACTGTAATGGATACCAAAGAAGTCAGAGAAGCGACACCTAAAATCCTGGATAAGGTTATACTAGAGAAATTATGTATAAAGAAAATTAAAAGCCAAGTGTGGTACCTTTAATCTAGCACTTGGAAGGCAGAGAGAGGCAGGTGGATCCTTGTGAGTTCAAGGCTGGCTTGGTCTACACACTAAGTTCTAGGATAGACAGGGTTATGTAGAGAGACCCTGTCTCCAAAATAAGTAAGTTAAGGAATGATATCAATGAATACTAAACCACCAGTTTACATCAAACTGACAAAAACAATATTTTTATTTGGTTGGTCTCATTTTGAACGGAGGAAAAAATATTTACTTGGCATTAACTATGTCTCACAGACATCAATTTTAGTAAAACTGGCACAAGACTAGAGCATTGTGAAAGCCCCCTGAAGAGGATAAGCAACTGCAAATCTCAGCTGCACAACAGAGAGCTTGCACCTTTAGCCACCCTGTAAAACAGTACTTGGCCGCTAGGAAGATTCAATGGGTAACAAGGCTTAGTATGCAATCCTAAAGACCTAGGTTTGATCCTTGAAACCTATGCAAGGGTAGAAGAAATTTCATGTAGTTGTCTTCTGACCTCCACATATGTGCTGACACACACACACACACACACACACACACACACACACACACACACACACGGGCTGGAGAGATGCCCCAGTGGTTAAGAGAACTTGTTTCTCTTGCATAGAGCCTAGGTTTGGATCGTAGCATCAATAAAGTAGCTCACAACAGCCATTCATAACTATAGTTCCAGGAGACCTGAAACCTTCTTCTGAACTTGTGGGTAACAGACACATGTATGGTAAGCATATATACCCTACAGGCAAAGTAGTCATACACAAAATCTAATAAACAAACAAACAAATAATAAAGAAGGATAAATAAAAGAAAAATAGTACATTTAAATTTTTAAAAATCCCATAATTTGAGTATTCTAGAACAATACACAAACAGATAACAATTTAGTTAAATAAGAAACTAAATACATATTCTTTTTGTTTTGTTTTTCCAGACAGGGTTACTCTGATTAGCTCTGGCTGTTTTGGAACTCACTCTGTAGCCCAGGCTGGCCTCACAGAGACCCGCCTGCCTCTGCCTCCTGAGTGCTTGGATTAAAGGCGTGCGCCACCACTGCCTGACTACTAAATTTATTCTTAACGGATAAAGTAATTGCTTATTGAAAAGATACCTGGGGAACACTTTCAGAAACATAACCTTAAATTAAAAAAAAAAAAAACTAACGAAATAAATGTGGAGATGTACATGACTTCTCCATATGTTGGTGAAAATAATTAGAAAACTATAAGAAAAAACTATAATGCCAAATAAATAATATCCACACAGAAATGGGTGAATGTAGAAAACATTAATGCGAGGTAACAAGTTCAGATGTCCCAATTTATTCATTCCCTCAACCAAATTTAGCTAGTATCTGGAACATACCAAAGGCTATGAATAGGATACATATCTTGACTAGTTGCCATAAAACTGCAGTTGTTGACAGTATATGATAATTAAGCATTTTTAAATGTATGTGAGTACACTGTCACTCTTCAGACACACCAGAAGAGGGCATCGGATCCCATTACAGATGGCTGTGAGCTATCACATTTTTGCTGGGAATTGAACTCAGGACCTCTGGAACAGCAGTCGGTGCTCTTAACCACTGAGCCAACTCTCCAGCCAATGATTAAGCATTTTTTTGACAAGCACTTCAATGAGAATTTAAAATAGGACATAAAATACTTACGTCATTTGGAAAAATAAACAGGCAAAAAATCCACCCCTAAACCCAGAAGAAATGCTAGATATACCTTGGTATCAATCATAGTAAGACAGAAGAGGGGCTATAGTCTGTCTTAGTAGCAGAGCATGTGCCAAGAGGCACACACATATATAACAACACACACATTAAGACAGTCATTAATATAGAAATGGTAAAGTAAAATTAGTAGAGCGTATGTAAGAAAGAATTCCTCACCTTTTTCTGTATGGGTGTTTTGGCACATGTGCCTAAAATATTTTTTAACCACGTTTTAAAGATGGGTCTCACTCTGTTGCCCAGGCTGGTCTCAAATTCCCAATCTTCCTCTCTCAGCTTTGGGGTTTCAAGCATATATTTTCATGCCCAACCAACAAAAGCTTTTATTGGTTTTATAATATTAAAAAATTAGCTCTATGCCTCAAAGTAGAAGAGCTACAGGAAGAAAATAAGATGACACAGCATTTAAAATAGTGCCTAGCACATACCATTTCTTAAACATTGTTAACTTTGGGAGAAAAAAAGAAGCAAAGATCAAAAGATGAGGAAAGATTCAATGGTACAGTGCTGGGGAAATTGGAAGACATGTCTTGGAGAGATGGATCAGTGGTTAAGAGCACTTGTTGCTCTTGCCAACAACCTGAGTTGAATTCCTAGGGCCTAAAGGTAGCTCACAACCATCCTTAACTCTACTTTCAGGGGATCTGATACCCTCTTCTGATCTCCTCGGGCACCAGGCACACATGTAGTGCACATAAATAAATGCAGGCAAAACATTCATATACATTAAAATTAAAAAGTATAAAAATTTAAAAATAAGAAAATTGGAAGACACTTCAATTTTACATTTAATTCATGTGATACACACCATAAAGTGAACTAGAGATTGCCAATAAATTTGTCAGTCAAACCTTCTGAATTCTTTATGTTGAAACATCAAACCTGATAAAAATATTAGAATAGAATACTATAAAGGAGATTGCTAATATTAAAAATAATAAAAATCTTCCAATAGGTATCTGAGTAAAGGACACAAGCAGACTGTTTACAACACAGGAAACGTGGTAATTAATATGAAAATATGGCCAGCCACATAACTGAGAGACACAATAAAAATAAAATGTAATATCTTAAAAATCTTTAAAATAACAAGCAAACTTAAAAACGTATGGGATAAAATCAGTGCGGGAAAAGACAATACAATGACCACATTCACACACTGGCATGATTCTTTTGGACAGTAACTTGGCCATGACTCAGAACCTAGCATCCTCATACAGCGTCCCGTAGCCCGAGCAAACCAGACTTCCTTTGCTTCTCTCACCATGCTCTCTCTGGCCACGACACGTTTAGGAATGCTGTATGTCCCCTTTCTTACACTAGCAACCCTATTTATCCTTTGTATTTCAGTTTTGATTTTATTTCTCCTAAGTTTCTTGTATTAACTATCTTTATCTGAATTTCTAAGGAACAAGAACAGATCAAAGATGTGACCAGTGCACAAACAATGACCTACTTAGGACACGCAGAGTCTACTCTAGAATCTACAGTTCTTCCATTTAGGTCAAAGCAAAGTCCGGAGGGACATTAGGGAAAAGTTAAGAATGAATGCAGTCAAGTGTAATGGAATGTACTTAGAGTATCTGCTACTTAGAAGTTCCAAGTCAGCCTGGACAACGTAGCAAGAGCACCCATCTCAGAGGGGAAAGTGAAACCAGAATGAAGGCTCTGGAGAGGCTATTATTTGCCATCCAAAAAAAAAACTAGTTCAGGGCAGGGTAGGATTACATGTGAGCCAATTCCAGATAGCTGCTAATTACCATTAATTCTGAAAATTCCTGAACAATTAGTAAGGCAAGCTGCTCAAATGTAGTCTGCCAGGGAGTGAAAGCTAATGTCACCTCAGTGTATTAATGTGTTAAGCAGATTCATTTGTTTCACACACTAAAAACTGCAGTGTAAAGTGAGGTCTTTAAGAAGCTCGGCTTTTAAGAAATGCCATTTTGGCTCAACTGTCTTTCTTTTGTTAAATGTGCTGAAGAACTGAGTGGCAAAATGCAGGAGAAACGTACTTATGTTTCCTCATCAGAATCCCTGGGTCACAATTCTGGATTTGTTGAGGTTACTAACAAAGTATAGAAATATATATATAATATATATATAACATATAGAGAAATATAGAAATATTATACAAGGGTATTTTAAGGAATAAGTTAGGTTCTGGGAAGATAGTACAGTCAGCCAAGTGCTTTCTGAGCAAGCACGAAGATCTGAGTTTGAACTGCCAGCACCTATATAAGAAGCCAGATATAGCAGTGTGCTGTAATACTTGCCCTAAGAGATAGAGACAGGAGGACCCTGGGGACTTGTCTAGTCAGCAAGTCTAGTCAAATCAGTGAGCTTCAGGGCCAAAGAAAGACCATATTTCAAAAAACAAGGTAGAAAGTAATAGAAAACAACATCCAATATCAACTCTGGCCTCTGCATGTTATGTGCATAACTGCACAGACACATACACACAAGGAAAGAACTCAAGTCAAATGTATTGACCATTTGTGTTTTAATTACAGACAGTTTACTCTGTCTTATGTTCACGAGTGTTCTGCTGCATGTATTTTGTTCACCACACTGTATGCCCCACATGCATGCCGAGTACTTAATGAGGCTAGAAGGAGACATTGGACTCCTTGGAATGCGAGTTACAAACATTTGAGAGCTGCAATGTAGGTGCTGAGAATTGAACCTAGGTCCTTTGGAAGAGTAGCAAATATTGGTAACTGCTGAGTCATCTGTCTATACATATACCTTTTAATGTGTAAGTAATTTTGGATCACTAATGAGCTCAGAAAGAGATATGATTGAACTCATGAGGCATACAGTTTCCCTTTCACAGTTATACTTCAAAGAGCTGACTTATTGTTTATCTCATAAAAAATATGACTTAACTTTAAGCACATGTGTATACATCTGTACATCTGTATAGAAATCAGAGGTCAGGTAACCTCATGTGTTGGTCCTCACCTACTACATTGTTTGAGGCAGAGTATCACTTATTGTATGTTGCATACACTAGCCTAACTGGCCTGTGAGCTTCCAGGATATCTCCCTGTTTCCACCTTCCATCCTTCAATAGGAATGTTGAGTATTACAGATGTACTCCAATGCTACCACTCTGTGCACTCTGAGGATCTAAACTCAGGTCATCAGACTAATCACACCAGGAAACACAACCCTTTATTTTGCATTATTTTGTTGCCCATAGTCACAGTTTCAACACAATGAGCACTTCAAAAGCTGAGGGAGTTTGAATGACTTTCAAATACTTGCCTCAACAGAAAATAAGCTCAGATTTAATGGCTTTTCATCAAGTAGAGAGGAGGAGGAGACACCAAACCACCAGTAAGGAAAAACAAAGATGCCATATACCACAATAACCACTGGGAAAGCTATTATTTGCCAACCAAAGCTTCAATGACCACTAACACATCTGAGCACTATATAGCATAAGACTATCTGGCGCATGGCCACAGCCATTCACCAGCTTATTGTGTAGACACTTGTGTACTTCCTCATACCAATGGCAATTAAGTAAAGTCATTGTCTAAAAAATAATTTCATCGAACAGTAGGGGCTAATATTCCCTCATGGTATAGCTTTTCTATAAGAAAACATCAAATCTTTTCTTGCTTCATGTTGTTTTGGAAGAGAGGCCCTCCTATATAACATATGCTGGCTTTGAATTCATTTTCTGACTCTGCCTCAGCCTACCCAATGTTGGAATTATAAGTTTATGCCACCATACCCAACCCTCTTGCTTTCATAAAAGAGTCTAAGTCTTTGTCCTGACTTTAAACTGTACCAGAAAGCTATAAGCCATTAAGTATGAACTTATATACACTTGTAAAAGCCAAGGTTTTTTAAAAAGCAAAAAACAAGCCGGGCGTGGTGGCACACGGCTTTAATCCCAGCACTTGGGAGGCAGAGGCAGGTGGATCTCTGAGGCCAGCCTGGTCTACAAAGTGAGTTCCAGGACAGCCAGGGCTATACAGAGAAACCCTGTCTCGAAAAACAAAAACAAAACAAAACAACAACAACAACAAAACAAACAAAACAAAAACAAAAAAACAAACAAAACAAAAACAAAAAAACAAATTACTTGGAGAATTAAGGAGATATTTAAAACTAGGAAAAATATTTTCACATATAAATCATAAAATGACCTTTAATGGATTTTAAGTATAGTTCATCAAAGCAATCATAAGTGTTTTTACTTAATCCAATAAATCCATAATTGGATTTACAAAACCATTTAAGAGGTAGTTTTTAATTTTTTGTTTCTGTTTTTTGAGACAGGGTTTCTCTGAATAGCCCAGACTGGCTATCCTAGAACTAGCTCTATAGGCTAGGCTGGCTTCAAACTCAAGAGATCCACCTGCCTCTGCCTCCCAAGTGCTGGGATTAAAGGCATGCGCCCAAGAGGCAGTTTTTAATTTACAACAAAAAAGAACAAACCTCACTATAAATAAAACTATATTAAACTTGGTATTTTGTCATCTTAAACCAAAAAAGGTCAAGTATGTTTTTCTATCATATTGTAAAAGAATGTGCTTTAAACTTTAAGAACACTCCTCCTCCCCTAAAATGTTGTGTTAGAAGGTGGCATAGCTTGAAGTACATTGTCTCTATTAGTGACTCTTTTTGTAGAGAACAATATTAACCCAGCTGTGTTTATTCTCACATACTTGCTCTATATTTTTTGTTTTGTTTTTTTGAGACAGGGTTTCTCTGTGTAGCCCTAGCTGTCCTGGAACTCACTTTGTAGACCAGGCTGGCGCCAAACTCAGAAATCCACCTGCCTCTGCCTCTAAAGTGCTGGGATTAAAGGTGTGCGCCACCACTGCCCGGTGCTCTATATTTTTAAATAAACCTTGAAAATATTCTTAGGATTATTTACTTTCAAGGACTGGATGCATTAGAAAGTAGATTCAACCACCTATCTTTACAGAGCAGCAGCTAGACTATAAACACTAATGCCAGGTCAGTCTGTATGCATTAATCACTAAAGCATCCCTGTGAAGTAATGCAACTGAGCACCATGGCAACTGTTTCTACAAACCAAGTATCACAGAAAAGAAAACCATTTAAGAATTCCTCTGGATCTCTGTAGAACTTCAATTCCACTCCCCCACCACCCACCTTCTCTTTTTAAAGATTTGAGATCGAAATAAGTTGACCATGATGAGCGTGAATCTTAGACAAGTTTAAATACTACCAATGAATGTGTGTGTGTGTGTGTGTGTGTGTGTGTGTGTGTGTGTGTGTGTGTGTGTGTGTGTGTGTGTAATCAAAAATACAACTCCAGCTGGAGAGATCGCTCAGCGGTTAAGAGCACTGACTGCTCTTCAGAAGGTCCTGAGTTCAAATCCCAGCAACCACATGGTGGCTCACAACCATCTGTAATGAGATCTGACGCCCTCTTCTGGTGCGTCTGAAGACAGCAACAGTGTATTTACATATAATTAAAAATCTTTAAAAAAAAAAAAAAAAAGTCTCCAGCCAGGAAGTGGTGGTGCATACCTCACCTTTAATCCCAGGACTAGGGAGGCAGAGGCAGGTGGATCTCTGAGTTCAAGGTCAGCATGGACTATATACAGAGTGAGCTCCTGAACAGCCAACGCTACACAGAGAAACCCTGTCTTGAAACACTGGACAACCAAAACAAACAAACAATAATAACAACAACAAGTCAGATTAGGCTTAGTGGTACAAACCTGTAATTCTAGCACATGCGAGACAGAGTCAGGATCCTGAGTTCAAGGTTAAACTAAGTTATAAAGCAAGCCCCACTTCAAAAACAAAATACAACAAACAAAATCTAGGTTTATTTAATTGCTCTGTAAAATCCCATCTCTATACTAGATTTTCTGGGTATATAAGGATATGTAAAACCTAGGAACTAAACATCCAACATAGAAACATAACATTATATTCTGTCATGGTCACTGTAAAATAGTAATAGAACCCACTGTGGATTAGAGGAAGCATTTCTCAGAATTTGCCTAGACAAACAGGGAACAGCAAGCATTTGGTCAGGTGCAGAGATTCTTGAATGCTTATGCACTACACAGGACAATACAATGGCATATGTACCTTAGAAAAGTTAGTCCTCAGAGGTTAACATTTGATCACCATGTTTCAACAACTCCACTTCTAGATATATAATTTAAAACCTGAAAACACAGACCCTACAAAACCACATATATTTATTTACAGCAGCACTATGCACAGTGATCAAAATGTGGAGAAAAATTCATTACCGGATAACAGAAAGATAAACTGTGATATAGCAACACAATGGAATACTGGTCAGATATAAAATGAAATGCAGTACATATGTGTGTGTGTGTGTGTGTGTGTGTGTGTGTATACATGTGTGTGAATATATATATATATATATATGTTCATATATATATGTATATATATATATATGAATGAGACATCACAGAGGAACCTTGAAAATTCGTGTGAAGTCACAAAGGAACATATACTGTAGGATTCACTTATATGATGTATCTACAATATGCAACCCACAGAGACACACGAAGATCAATAGCTGTCAGGTGCAAGGAAAGGGAGTGCTTGCTAATGGCTTTAAGGTTTATTTGGGGGGCAGGTGATCAAACTCTTTAAAACTGACTAGCAGTGCTCGCTCTTGCTCTCTTGCCTTCTTGTTCTCCCTCTGTCCTCTCCCTCCCTGCTCCCCCTCTCTCCCCATTCCCTTCCCCCTCTACATGTGCTCTACTTCTCTCCTGTCTGTCTCTACTATCCTCTCAACTCCGTTCCCCATGTCCTGAATAAACTCTATTCTATATACTAAAAAATAAATAAAAATAAAATAAAAAACAATAATAAAAAAAAACTAGCAGTAATGAAAGTACAACTCAGAATGTGCTACAATCGTGAAACTATGGACTTTAAGAGGCTGAATTTTATAATCTGTGACACATACATACAATCTTATTTGAGGAGGTGGCGACCCTGCTTAGAGGACTCAAGAGTGAAAAGTTCAAGTTTGCCCTTATTAAAGGTAAACATGGCAGACTGCCAGGGTAAGCAGAGGGTAAGATGGTTTGTAGAAGTGGAGCAAAATGTGAGGCATGGAGTATCAAATATGGAACATTCGTTTACAGATGTCTCTACTCACCATGATGACTAACAAGTCTTCTACCATGACATGAACACTAGATGAAAACAGTTTTAAAACTACTTTATTACCACTTCAGCAGAGGTTATGATACACAGGATGTGTGTTGGGCATTCTAAGTCTATGGGCAGACTCTGCTGCTTAGCTCGTCTCTAGGGCACTGGCCCTCAACCTTCCTAATGCTGTGATCCTTTAATACAGTTCCAAATACTGGAGTGACTCCAACCATGAACAGTTCATCATTGCTACTTCATATATACATATATCTATGTATATGTATACACACACATACACACAAGATCTGATAGGCACCCCCCAACACACAGAGGGTCACGACCTACAGGTTGAGAACCACTGCTCTAGCGTCTTCCTGACAACTGGCCTGATACCTTCTATAGCTTGTCAAAGCTCAGGTACATGTACTAGGCGACAGACTTCCAGAAAGACAAGCTAGCATGTAGCACCTTACCAAACAACTTTTGACACTGCTTTAGCTATTTTATGAGCAGATTGAGCAGCCCAGCTATGTAGGACGTGTATGAGATGCTAAGGATGAAGGGTTTATAATCAGACACAGTTTACAAGCGTGGCACATACATGTTGGATGGTATAAAAAGGAGGTAGATAATGGTTCTACACTTTATCTATTTGTTTTTTTTAAGACAGATCTCACTATGTAGTCCTGGGCTGGCCTACAGCTTTACTATGCAGACCAGGATAGACTTGAACTCACAGAAATCTACTTGCCCTGCCTTTGCCTCTAGAGTGCTGAGATTAAACGTGTGTACCATAACTCTCAGCCACTTGTTTCCTGGTTTTTCATGCATAACATACATTTTCCTTTAAAAAAAAAAGTTTTGAGAAAATAATAGTATTGATAGCTATGAGGACATGGAAAACCCTCAGAAATGGAAAACAAATGCCTTATGTATAAAATCTTAGTTAATAGTACATAAAATAAAACATTCTACCTGGAAGTACACAGCCATGGCCATAGAGAGATAGGACATTCTGGAAGAAATGTGCAAGGATGCAGAGATTAAAGCAACAGCCTAGAGGTCAGCGCAACATAGCTGCTGCACAATAATACTAACAAGCTACTAAAGGTTCTTACATTCACTACATGGTTCTTCACATTGCAGATAAGAATATGGGTGGGGCTGCGGAGTGAGTCTATAATATAGGGAATGCAGCATAAACTTCTTCTGAAGCAGAACAAACAAGACTTAGTTTAGTAAGATGATGTTAACTTTATTTAAAGCTCAAGAGATGGAAATACTGTCATCCACAAGGGAATGAAAAAGAGGAGACAATCTTTTCAAAGTCAAGTCATGCTAAATTCTGATTCCAAGCCCTAGTCTAGCTTAATGACTCTAGGATGTTATGGGCTGTGGTCAGGAGAGCACAGGTAATGTGGCCTTGGCAAGCAGTGTCTCTTTTGGTTTTCTAGGGAACAATGGGAGGGAAGAACTGTACTCTAACCCAGATCCACTCAGGCCACATTTGTTTCTGTATTCATGATTCCAACAAATTTTAATTCTGAAAATGAGTTATGTATCTATCATCCCTGGCTATATGCTTTCTTGAAAGTCTTTTAGCATGACATTAACAAAATACTGAGCTAGTTTACATTGGTTATGAATAACAAGTCACAACAAGTCAAAATAAGACTAGAAACTTACAGGTTTACACTGGTAAAAACCAAATTTGCTTGGAAGTGGTGACTTGCTCTGGAATGTGTGGTTTGTGCTTTCTTTTTGTTTACTTGCTTGTTTGTTTTGTTTTTCAGATAGGGTCTTACATATCCCATGCTGGTCTCAAACTCACATTATGCATGCGGGGAAAGCCATTTACTGACTGATATACCCCTGGCCCTAAGATAGATCTATCTAAACCAGGGGAAGCATGTCTTTTCCCTGTATTATATTTCTAAACCAAAGAAAATGGTGGTTTACGTGCAATTGAAAATGTTACTAAGAATTAAATCTAACAGCAGCCTGCCTTTTGGGATAGTTGTATATCTACTACCTTGGGAAATTTTCAAATCCTTTGTTTAAAAGCAATACTGTTCTCAAGAGATGGCTCAGCAGTAACGATTGCATGTTACTTGTGAGGAAGAGTCCCTAGCACTCGAATCAGGCAGTTCACAACTGTCTAGAACCCAGGCTCCAGATCTCACTTCTCTAGCCTCCTTGAGCACAAGCACCCACATGCATATACCCCCACACAGACACATGCACCTACACATATTTAGAAAAACCAGAAATACATCTTTAAAACAGGAAACACCAAAAGCCATTTTCTGTGCTATATATTGTCAACATGCTTTAAATGTTCAACTTTTAAATATAAGTAAAAATTCTTTATAAGCTGGGCATCGCAGTACATGTTTATAATCGAAACATTTAAGAGGCAGAAGGTGGAGGGCTCCCATAAGTTCAAAGTCAATAATGCCTACATAGGGAATTCCAAGTTGGTCTGAGCAGGAGTAATATCTTGTCTCAAAATAAGTCAATAAATTAACAATAAAACCCAAACCAAACAACTACACACTTGCAGCATGATATAGCTTTTAATACAGGGGGTTAGATGGTTCAGTGGCTAACATGCTCTGCCTTTCCAAAGGACTCAAGTTTGGTTCTCAGCACCCAAGTCAGGTGGCTCATAACTACGTATAACTCCAGCTCCAGGGATGCCTCTGACCTCTGAGAGCACCTGTACTAATGTACACATACCCACATGTGTGTGTGTGCACTCTCTCTCTCACCTCTACACATAATTTACCAGATTTTTTTCAGCAATTTTAAATACTTATTATTTATTTTATGTTATGTGTGTGTTTTCTTGGTGAGTGTGTGTGTGTGTGTGTATATCATGTACATTTAGCAGTCTATAGAGGCCAGATTCCCTGGAACTGGAGTTACAGGTAGTTGTGAGGCACCATGTAGGTGTTGGAAACCAAAGGAGACCCTTTGCAAGAGGAGCAAGTGTTAACTGCTGAGCTATGGTTTTTGTCTGTTTGGTTTTTGAGACAGGATTTCAGTATGTAGGCCAGACTGGTCTGGAACTTACTAAGTAGACCAGCCTGGACTCAAATTCAGAATGTCTACCTCCCAGTACCTCCCAGTACCTCCCAGATGCTGGAATTAAAGGCATGCATCATCATACCCAAGGATTTAACATATTCTTAAATGAATGGTGCCTCATTCTAAGAAGGTACACAAAAATCTTCAAATTTAGTGTATATCTATGACCCTGATTTGAAATCCTCAGAGCAAGATAAATTTATGAATTCAAAATAGTTGAGTGTAGAAGAAGATACAGTACATAATCTGTAGAAGTAAAATTCTAGTTGGTAGAAAACTCAATTTGGGACCCAAGAGATTCCATGAAAAGGATAAGGCAGGGCTTTAGACAATTACAAAAACAGTTAGAAATACCAGCTGAAGTAGAGCAGTTACCAGAAAGTAAATACAGAGAGGGGATTACCTAACAAAACCATCATCTCGTGGAAGGATGCAGGCAGCCATGGTGAACAAGAGAATACATTCTCACCTACCCTTTCTTTCTTCAGTCTCCTTGTATTCCCTATTAGTCAAGTGGAATTCAGAGATGAGAAAAGTTCAATAAGATTCTGTATTCAGATCCACATCTCAGGTAGAAGCAGGATGTAAAGTAGAGTAACATGGGATTTGGCAAACAGCACAGATGGGTTTCTATTATAAACAGCCCTCAAGTATTTCCAGCTATGACAACAAAAGTTTATTTCTCACCTCTACTGAGTCATTTAGTTCTACTCTCTTCTAGGGTTTTGAAGAAGCCCTCCAACAAACTTTGGAGAACTGGTTCAAAGCCAAACACCAGGCCAGAAAATGATGTACATATTGTTTTCTCTGGGCTGGATGTGATGGTTGTCAACTTGATCAGATCAGTCGTGATAACCCTCATGAAAATGGATCTATTAACCTTCTCATGTGGACAGAAGGAATGCTCAGGAGCCACGCTCCCTGTCCCGAAGGGTATGCTAGGGGTAAGTAGTTGCTGGAGGGAGAAGACTCCAGGCATGCAACTCTGAGATCCATCACTGATGGAGACAAGGGCTTTGGTGAAGCTGCACACTGAGTCACTGATGCTCCTGGAACACTATTAGCACAACTTGGAAGAATAGCTCCTTCGGTCTATCATTTCCCTCTTTGTCTAGAGTGAATGGAAATAGGTCACCCAGGACAAGTCACACAACTCATGTCACCAGCACTCAGGTACATTCCCAGGTAGTTAACCACAAGGCTGACAGGAGTGGTATGGCGATATGCTGGAAGGAGACAAGAAGCACAAATATACCAAGTCCAAGTCTCATACCAACCCAGGTAAAATGTTCCAAATAATTTGAGTGTCAAACTTCTATTGATTCAACTTTAGGTTGTCAAAGATGAGTGTATATATGACCTACCAAATAGAAGCCAGAAAATAATAGTGGGCTCTTAAATTTAGGCTGATGATTCGTGAACGTATGTTTATGACACAGAGGAAATAAGTCAAATGACCAATAGTTGCTACTTCAGACATTACTAATCATATCATTGGAGAGACAGAAATAAACTGACAGCTTTTCAATAAATCCCAGTGTCTCCTAGTCTTAATAATACTTACTATGCTAGAAGGTAGAGAAAATACAAAGAATAAGAGGTGTGCTTGACCTGAAGGCAGGGCAAGAAAAAACCCAGACTCTGATAACTGCAATTTCCTAAAATGACTAATTCTTCACCATAAAATTAGGGCATGTTCATACATAGAAAAAGGGTACTGACATCAGAGGTAGGCCTCCACAGGAGGAACTCTGAGCAAGGAAGGAAAAAACTTCAGACACAATGACAATATTAAGGTCTTTCAAGGCTGGATAATGGTAAATAATTTTTGTTTGTTTAGCATCATTAAGGTTAATAAAAAAAATAAGATAGTGAGAAACCAAAGGTTAGACAGCTAGTCATTTGGCTAAATGATAAATGAAATTAACAGATTACGAGAAGACCCAGGGCTACATGAGACCCTATCTTATAAAGCAAAACAAAACAAAGAGACTCTGAGAAAAAATAGGGAGAAAACACTGAAGTAAGTAAGGCAAGATTGAGTTGTTAGAAGCTTGATAATAAGCTGAATAGGCAGACTTGATGGCCACACTGTAATCTGAGCACTTGGAAGCGTGAGGGAAGAGGATGGTGAGTTTAAGGCCAGATGTTCAGAAGATTCTGTCTCAAAGAGGGGCGGGGAGGAGTAAAAGAATAAATTCAAAAGGTCAGGGTTAGAAAAACATAATTAATTACTGGGCCACAGTTAGCTCAAGGAGTAAACATCACTACAACCATTTCAACTCTATTCCCTAGAGTCAATTCTCAGAATAAGCAGGGAGTAGGAGAGGCATGGTAGCAGACACTCACTATCTCAGGCAGTGACTTAGTGCACTGCTCTGGTTGCCAAGAGGCTTCTTTTGTTGATTTTCTAAGTATGATCACAACTACCCTCCACAAGTGAGGTTAGAGATTTAGCAAGCATTTGCCTATTCATTCAAAGGAGGGGAAAAACTCAGCACAGAGTAAGGACATGTACTGGCTTGTTCCCCGCCACTCTCGCAGTGACTTCCTTGTGTACCAACACCACACCTTGTGTCCATTCCTGCTACACTCACGGTGCCTGCCATGAAGATGAAGCTGTTACTACAACACAGCCCTATTTCCCCGGAAAACACTGACTTCAGCTCGTGAGAGAGGTGGCTTAGGACATTTTTTAAAAGGAAACTTCTGTAATTGAGTCTCACACTATCACTTCCATGTCTAATTCTTTCTTTAAAGTGCCATGCGAGGGTACTTTTATCTTTATTTATCAACATTTAATCTCTTAAGATGTAAAATTCCTAAATTATTTTAAAATCATCATTAATGCTCTTACTTGGTTTGAAATCATGATAATTACAAAGCAAATTATATATTCGTCTAGTTAGAGTCAACCCAATGAAGCAATCCATTTGGGTGCATGCAGGAAGATTAAATGCAGTGAGGTATTCACTGGATCCTTTAAGTAAGTACATAGACTTTACAAAGATTTTATTTGAATGCCTTAATCTCTGTCAAAGTCTGCCTGTTTACACTAGATGTTTGGAAACGCTCCTTCCGATACTTCCAAAGAGGCGAGGCTCCAAGCACGTGACTGGCTCCTAGCTATATTATTTAGAACTCGGAGAGTGAGAAGAGACTTCCCTTCAGGATCATTCTCCAGGACCCAAGACAAAGGCTGAATTCATAATCTTCAAAACTAGTCTGCCAAATCAAAAGGTAGTAGTAACTCGAAAATGGTTAACTATGTATTAGAATGAAATAGAAGTTCTTGTATATATTCCTAAAATTTAAGTTTAAGATTTGAACAAAAAATATAATATTTTATCATGGTAAGCAGGGGTCTGCTTATTACAGGTATAGCAAGCTATTAGATTTGAATACATGCTAAGAGAAAAGTAGCCTAATTCTAGAGAGAGTACTGACCCTTTGGTATAGGAGCCTGCTCTGTGTTACCATTCATACCGGCTAAAGAACCTGAACTAGGATTCAGACTCAGGCTCTCAGTCTGCTTACTGTAGAATAGGCATCTCTAGACATGCTGTATGTACCCCTCGTGTAGGCTCAGCTGTAAAATGGCAGACTCATTTGTAGTCAATTCTAGATTTCCTTTTTAAAAAGCTATGGAATTCTCTTAACAGCTCGCCCTTTGCTCTCTTCTACCCCTAAAGAAGGTTAAAATGAAGGAAACCTTAGCATTGGGGAAATCATTTGACTTATGGTTGGTTTTTTTCTTCTACTTTGTTGTAAAGATTTAAAAGTAATATTCTAATTTGTAGAGCTACCCCTTAAACTACTAAGCGAGAAGCTTCCTCCTCCTCCTGCTACTCTCCTCTCCCACCCAGTCTGTCAGCCAGTCCTTCAGGTCGAACCTTTGCTGCTGTCCTGTTCCTCACACCAACCCCATTCTTACTGGTTCAAATGCCTCATGGTTAACTTGTTTGCAAAACAGGAAAACAAAATCAAGCTCCTTCTAGTATTCAGAACGCTTATTCCTGAAGTTAGTGACCTAGATAGAAAACAAGTCTGTTATCGGGTGAGGTTCAGAAAGGAGGGTTGTTATTTGGTCATTAATGAATAATTTAAAAGTCCATTTATATTATGTGAATATACTATAGAGATACAACTAAAGATATGTGATTGTCTATGTGTTTGTGAACTGAGTATTAAATTTTATGATCACTTTAAAGCAAAAGAAAACGATGACCAAGCATTCCTTCACTGTCACCCTGCTCCTCATGTGTGCTCATATTATGGGAACAATTTCAACAACAATAGCAGCAACAGCAGCAACAACAATAACAAATACCACCTCAAATTCTACAAAAAACTTGAGTCTTGGGATGACCACAACCACAACCACAACCACAACCACAACAACTACCACCTCAAATTCTACAAGAAACCCAAGTCCTGGAATGCTCTCGTCTTCCCCCAGGAGCCCACAGGCCATATCAAGACCAAGCCTCAATCCTGGGACAAAGCCCTCGGAGCTCATCTCCAAGAGCACCTGGCAAGGAAACAGGTCATCAAGTCCCTGCATAAACACGACTGCAGGGACTGTGGCAGGCGGGAGCACGGCACTCAGACCAGTCTTCAACACTCACTCCCTTTTTCTGTGCAGTATTTTTACTCTTTTGTACATACTCAGGCAGAAATGAGCCCAAATGCCTGCTCACTTCAGCACCTCATATTATTTACTAAATGACAAGCACACTAAGAAAATAAAATTTATATTAATTTACTGTGGAAGAAATTATTATTCTAGTAAGATTTGGGTTTGGGCAAGTTTTGTCACTCCCCACCCCTCCTGAGCTGAGAACCAAATCCAAGGCCTTGCACTTGCTAGGCAAGCACTCTACCACTGAGCTAAATCCCCAACCATGGCAAGTTTTAACTGTATAATTTAAATGTTACATTAATATAATCATTTCCTTCCTATAAATGTGCAGTGCTCTATTAAATGCCAAAATAAGCAAAACATCACATTTGTGTTTTAAATGTTTGCAAAATAGAATCAAACTCAAATGTCTATATTAAAGATAAGAGAAGAAATTATGGAAGAGGCATTTAAGCAAGGGGGCAGGAGAAGCTGGGAGATAAAGAGAGGTATGGGGGAAGCTGAAGCTGTTTTATATTTTATTATTTTTAATTAAATAGACTGAATAGCACAAATAGGGTATAAACAACAGTCTTTTACAAACATACCCATTTGTGGGACACCACTTTCATGAAAGTATGATAGCAGTAGATCATTCCAGGACCTTTTTAAAGCAGAATACAGTTGATCCAATAATAGGAACGTATTCTGAGTAAATATTGACTTGGTTCCAAAAGATTGTTTGCAAATCAGATGCTTAGAACTAAGAACTCATTTTACCTAGGAAAATGTCTCTTGACTGTTAGCTGAACTTTTTTTCCTCCCCTTTTCTCCTTCTCCCCACTTCCTTCTTTTTCCATCCTTTTCCTTCTGTCCATTTCCCATCTCTTTCTCTCCTTCCCTTAGTCAGAGTCTCTGTACGTAGTCCTGGCTGTCCTGGAACTGACTATGTAGACAAGGCTGGCCTCAAACTAGAGACTCAACTACTTCTACCTTGGGCTGAGTACTGAGACTAAAGAAACATTGGCTAGATTTTTATGTTTATATACAAGAATGGGTTTAACTTAACAAACTCAGTATGCTAACAGTAACAATTCCTGCAGTTATTGACATGGTGAGTTAGAACTTAAGATTAGGGCTGGCGAGATGACTCAATGGATAAGAGCACTGACTGCTCTTCCAACGGTCCTGAGTTCAAATCCCAGCAACCACATGGTAGCTCGCAACCACCCATTAAGATCTGATGCCCTCTTCTGGCGCATCTGAAGACAGCTACAGTGTACTTATGTATAATAATAAATAAATCTTAAAAAAAAAAAAAACAACTTAAGATTAGTTTGGAACTCAGTGACAATTCTAACTAGCTAAGCTATCAAGAGTAAAATGACACAGCAGAACCCAAGTGGACTGACTACAGATGGGTCATTTGGGAGTGCCAGTTTAAATATACAAAATAAGCCTTGTCCCCAAGGATATATGACTCTCCCTCACAAGGGGAAATGAAACAGACATTGGAGGTAGACAGAGGGAGTGAACTGGATAGGAGATAGAGTAAGGCAAGGAACAGGGATGGGAATCAGGTGGGGGTAGGGGCAGGACAGTTTGGGGAGAGAAGACAGAAATTAGCGGGGAGGCATCTGTGGGACTAGCCAGAGACCTGGGATTGGGAAAGGCTCCCAAAGTCTATTGGGGCAACCCTAGCAGTTGGGGCTATGGAGACTGAGGTGGCCACCTCCTGTAGTCAGTGGGACTTCCAATGGATGGAGGCATCAAGCCACCCACAAAACCTTCCACCCAAAATTTGTTCTGCCCACAAGATGCACAGAGATAAAGATGAAGCAGAAATTGAGAGAACAGCCAACCACTGACTGGCCCAATTTGAGATCCATCCCATGGGAAAGAGCCAACCCCTGATACTATTAATGATACTCTGCTATGCTTGCAGATAGGAGCCTAGCATAACTGTCTCCTGAGAGGCTTCATCCAGCAGCAATGGAAGCAGATACAGAGACCCACAGCCAAACATCAGGAGGAGTTGGGGGAGCCTTGTGGAAGAGTGGGGTATAGGACTGAGAGAGCCAGAGGGGTCAAGGGTACCCCAGAAAGATATACAGAGTCAACCTGGGCCCATGGAAGGCTGAAAAGAGCATGCAGGGACTGGAATTAGAGCCCCCTACACATCTGTAGCAGATGTGCAGCTTGGTCTTCATGTGGGTCCCCTAACAATTAGAGCATGGGCTGTCTCTGATTTTGTTGCCTGCCACTAGATCCCCTTCCCTATCTGGACTGCCTGGTCAGGCCTCAGTGGGAGAGGATGTTCTTAGTCCTGCTGCAACTTGATGTCCCAGGGTGGGGTAGTACCCAAGGAGGGGAGGCTCCCCTTCTCCTCAGAGAAGAAAAGGGGTAATGGGGAGAGGGATTTGTGAGGATGAAACTAAGAGGAGAGGAAGGAGGGGTGCTGTGATCCAGATGTAAAGTGAATAAATAGATACATTAATGAAAAAATTTAAAAAGAAGCCTTGTCCTTAGATTCTGATGTGGAAGCTCAGGGGGCTTAGAAAATGCTGTTATTTAGATTTTTCTGATAACCAGGATTGAGTTTCTGTCATGTCAAAGATTGCAAATAATACCTCAGAAGGTTATGATAGGGATGAAATAAAAAATTATACAATATTGGGATGAAATAAAAAATTATATAATATACAATATGTAGTTTGATGTGAAGAAAGTATTAAGTAAATATGAATTATAATTTGTATTAATGCCCTCCTCCAAACAGCTGTGAATAATCACAGTATCCCAAAGAGGAAACTCTCAACTGAAATGCTTAGGTTTTAACATTTTAATTACACTTACACACACACACACACACACACACACACACACACACACACACACGAGGCAAATGACAGAAATATACTATTGCCATCCATGCACTGCTGAGCTCTAAGCATAAGCTCATGACCCAGGCCTGACGAACCAAATAATCCATGTTCCTTGCTAACGTGACAGTCTAAGAAACTGACAAGAAACTCAAGACAAGCCAGTAAAGCCTGAGGTGCTACTCAAGTGGGTGACAAGGGCTTTTTAGGCTGGAAGACTACAAACCACTGACAGCTACAGCCCTTTCTGTCCTTAAGGTCATAAGGCATACACAAGGGGAGTGTGTGTGTATGGTCCATGTATATGCATATGTGTGTGTATATACTCACACATATACATAAATAAAATAATAAAAATAAATAAAACTTAATGTAAGACATTTCAAAAGTAACAGATGGTAATACTAGATAATGAATAGATCATGAAGATCCAATTTAAAATAAGTAAACCTGTATGTAAGGACAGTCACTGATGAACACTGAGGTACTTTCCAGCTGAACCACATATCAAGAACGTCAGGTAAGCTATATTGAGGTAATGAAGGGGTCACTGGCTGAGCTAAAGCTGAAATGACACAGAAATCAGAGAACCATGTAATGGAGTTAAACACAAAGCCAAGAAACAGAGCAGCAATTATGGCTTAGTGATGTTTCTTCCTGGTATGGCTCTTGACTCGTGGTTTTCTTTAGGCCCACTTTCTGATAAAATAAGAGACTTGGTAATAACCAAAGCCTACACTAAATACCTCAGCGGATCCATCCGATTTCACAGGTGCCTCCCACAGAGGGCAGGAGGAAAGAAAAGGAGAGTCTTACGATGACAGGGAAAGAACACATGATGTGAAGATGAGGCCAAAAAGACATTTAGACTTCAAATGTCTGTAGACACCAAAGAAGCCAGACTCCAGAGCCACTTGTCACAGAAGCCTGTACAGATAAGGCCTTCACTTACCGTCACAATGAGAAACAGGGCCTCTCTCTGCTCTTCCCACTGTGCCCCTTTGTCCTGCAGGTAGGCATTGTACCCAGTGAAAGTGAGAGCAGAAGCTCTCCCAGATCTCAGAAAGGAAAGGCATGGTGACACATGGCTTTAGGACCAGCACTCAGGAACTGCAGAGATGGCTCTGCAGTTAAGAGAATTAGCTATGTGTCCAAAAGATCCAGGTTCAATTCCAAACACCCCCATGGTAGCTCACAACTGCCTATAACGTCAGCTCCAGGGAAGCCTCTTGAAGGCAGCAGGATACACAGATAGACAAGCATGTTCATGTACATTTAAAAAACAAAAACAAAAAAGCCCCCAAAGACCCAGCACCCGAGAGGCTGAAGCAGAATGATCTTGAGTTATAGGCCAGACAGGCTACTTGGTAAGGCCACATTTCAAAACATGAAGCAAAAACTAAAACTCCTAAGTACTGAAAATTTGATTTGGCAATATCATATCCAGAAAAAGAAAACACGAAACTCAGTTTGTTACAAAATTACACCGAAAGAGACACAGAAGTTTAGCAAGCATATTTTCTTCCTTCTCAAAAATGAAGAGTCAGAACACCTAATAAGCCGCAGACTGGGGATCCCTGGCAACTGCAAACCTAAGGTGTGCAGGCCTGATTTAGAGCTGTGGAAACCCGTCGAAAGGCCAGGCCAATCTGCTTTTCCTCTGCTAGGCCACCAGAGAAAAAGGCCACAAACTTACAGTTCCTTATCATAAAGAGGGGAAGATAAAATCCAACATTCTGCTACCTTTAAACTACAAAGAATTCAAAGGGGGCTGGGAGTGAGGCACACATCTAACACACTCCTTACCAGTCCTCACAACTTAGATATAGCAGGGAAAAGTCAAAATACCCTGATAGTACTAAAGGTTAAAGCTGAAATACCAACAAGGCTGAAATGCAATAGAAAACTAAAATTGCCGGGCGAGGTGGTGCACACTTTAATCCCAGCACTTGGGAGGCAGAGGCAGGCGGATTTCTGAGTTCGAGGCCAGCCTGGTCTACAAAGTGAGTTCTAGGACAGCCAGGGCTACACAGAGAAACCCTGTCTCCAAAAAAAAAAAAGACAGAAAACTAAAATTATCTTAGAAAGAACAACCAAGACAAGAACAGTTTTGTGGAGAGATAAGGAGGGTCGTTTTTTCCTCCCATTTTTTGGGAGAGGTCTTTTGAGATAGCCCAGGGTGGACTTCTAATTCAATATAATCCTCCTGCCTTGGCCTCTTAAATGCTATATTTAAAAATGGACTAACACATTTGCCTAGAATTAGAAGATATTCCTTAAAGTTGTTAAAAAAAGGACAAAGGTAAGCGTGTTTTCCTGTTCCTTTTCTATTCCCCAGTTACTCAGAACTCTGGACAGCTGAGTATCTAATTTAAAAAGTTTCACGTTTCTCATTCTTCTTCCTTCTCCTGCTTTGTATGATTTCTCAACCTCTGCCACGTTTTTGCATGACCATAGTCAATAAACATAATTCCTTTATTTCTGTTAAGTTTGAGAAGACTAAGTCCTAGAGCTGCTGGACTGCCCTTAACATCTCGTTATCATGGGCCACTATGTAGTATCACTTTTTGTCCAAGTTCAGCCACTGTGGGTTGTGCCATTCTCATGGGAAGAAGAGAGCCTAACCAAGTACCACCACATGTTAGTTTTCACATGGCAGGGAAAGCAAGGCAAGCCCATCACCATGGAGATGGAGGAGGAGGAGGAGGAGGAGGAAGAAGAGGAGAAGGAAGAAGAGGAAGAGGAAGAAGAACAGCTCATGGCATGGCTGAGGACATCACAGTCTATTTCCCAGGCCACCCTATCCATCTTTATAGCCATTTCCTATAGCTCCAGTAATTCTTTCTTAAATCGCTCTGATAAAATTGCTCTGATACAGTCTCATACAATATACTAGCTTTTCTTTCTTCTTAAATGTGTGTGTGTGTGTGTGTGTGTGTGTGTGTGTGTGTAGGGAGGGTTCTGATTTTTGTGTTGCAGATATTATAAAATCAGAATATACCCGAAAGACTTTTCACTCTGATAGTAACTCCTTGTGGTGGTGCCTTAACATCTGATGTAGCAAAGACATATGAAGTGCATACTCTCAAACAAATACCTAGTAGTAAGCATACTATCTAGGGAGGCATGGCTTTAAGGGCTATTAATTCAAGAAGGAAAAAAAAAAAATCGCATCACGTTTCTGCAATTGCTATCACTTGAAAAACCCTATTAAAAGAGACTAAAATGTATTCTTACCTCCGTGCAACATAATAAAAAATAGGATTCCCAGCTTTGGAGGTGCCAGCTTGGTAGAAGATGCTTAACGTTTTCAAGGCCTTGAACTCTTCTTTCTCATGTACCTGGTGCCTAAAACAAAGAGGGAGTCACTTAAGAGTCTTTATACAAATTGTTGCCTAGTTAAAGAAAAATGTGATTAATCAACAATAAAAAGAAAAACACCAAAAAGCAAAATACCTAAAAAGCAACCAGTTTTCTGAAGGGCAAAATGTCAAGGTGTGTTCCTGAGTCAGGATGACTCTCTTGGGATTACTTAACACCACCCCTGGACATGCATGGTGGTTGCTCGCCTTTTACCCATGCTACTTCTTTTTTCAGATAAAAGGATTTTTAGTTTGCTTTTCCTTGCAAGTTCAGTTCATCAATCCTCTCATTTATGGTTTTTAGAAAGGTGAGAAAGTGTCAGAATTCATCACAGGACAAGCTAATAACTAGCAGGTGATCTTCCTGAGATAGTGTTCCTCGGAGGACTAATATAATCCACAACATATTTGCTCCCGAAGGCACAGCTCAGAAGAAAATAATTTTAGGAGAGATTCCTGCTATTACTATGCTTCTCCTGTTATTATTACATATATTTTAATCACTAGATATTAGCCCATCCTTTTGAGCAGATCTCTGCAGATCTATGAAGACGTACTGTCTTGTAGTAATGCTATATAGACAGATGACTTCCTAATTCTTTCTGATACTATGAGAAATTCTAAAATTGTATCAGTATTTATTAAGCTCTTTTACAGTGCAACTATTAGATTTTTTTCTGATAGTCAAAACTGCAATGAGAACTCTGCCAGTCTCCCATGTGCCACCAGTTAATTGCTTCTGATAGTAAACAGATAGTCTACTATTCAAGAGTATATTCCAAGAAGTTGTAAAGTTGTAAAACCATTAACCAAAGGCATAAAAAGGGAACTACGATTTATTATAGATACTAGGACAGAAGATGTCAACTGGGTTTATCTATACAAAACTTCACTAATAACTTAGTTATGGTTTTCAATTCTCTATGAACCTGTGGAGCCATGACTGGTAATGAATGTTTAGCCAAATAATTACTTCTAATGGATATGCATGTCAAAATTCTCCGTTGTAAACTTCTATTTCAATTTATGATTTGAATTTATGTGTAAACTTGTGATGAAATTTTTACCATGTGATCATATATTCAAAAAGATGTATAAGTGCTGAGGCACAGAGAAGAGACAGAACTGAGCTGAGGAGAACTTTTTAGACAGAATTTTTTAGCTTATCTGAACAGAACTTTTTAGAACAGAATTGAGGATAATTTTTTAGTCAGGACAAAGGAGAACTTTTTAGACAGAACTGAACTCAAGAAAAACTCACAAGTAAAGGCATAGCATTGGGAGAAAAGGCATTGAGAGTAAGAGCATTACTGTGACATCAGAGCAGGAGGAGAGAGCAAGAAGAGGAGAATGCAGTAGAGAGACAAGGCTTAGCCTTACTAAAGAGAACAAAGCTTTCTTCTTACAGACTTGGATCTTCTCACACTATCTTCCCTTTCTTTCCCTCTCTCCCCAAAGTAGGCTCTTACTGTCTAACTTAACTTTTATAAATTAACTTCTGAACATCAGGTGAGAATGTTTTCCTTCTGTCATTGGCACATCCTATGAATAAAACAACCAACTCACAGCCGTTCACAATGTACTGTTTGTGAAATATAATCAAGTGTGTGTCTACTAGTGAGAATCTTTTAGTTGATAGATTAGAGTCCTCTAAATGAGATATAAAACAATGTTTGTTGTAGCAGTATTTAAGTGTACTATATTTTCTGAGTCTTAAACTAAAAAAAAAAAAAAAATTAGAACCATGGACTTTTTGAAGGGTTAGTACGGTAATAAGAACTTAGGATTTAAATCCAAAAGAACCATAAAGCAGGTGTGAATTCAGGTCAATAAGTTATGTCTGCTTAGTGTATTTTCTAAAACTATAACATGAAAATAATGGTATCTCTCTATATGTTCTTTAAAGTATTAAATGAAGACTACGCCAAAGAGACCTTGCAAGATGGCTCAGCAGCTGAAAGTACTCACCACTGAACTGACAGCCTGTGCTTGGTCCCGTGGGACACGGTGTGAGGAGAGAACTGACTCCCATAGATTGTTCTCTGACTTCACACTGGCAATGGTACACAAGCGCGCACGCAAGCACACACACACTAAACAAATGTTTTAAAAAAAGCTGGCTTTTTTGTAAGACATCGTTCTTTTTATAAGAAAATCAATATATCAAAGCAAAACAAAACATGCTATATTAATACAGCATGAGCACATTCAGTAAGTGGTTTGGTAATAAACTTTGTTTCACACCTCCCAAAACATATTCATCCTTTCAAAGTTGTGTTTTACCTGGTCATAAATTCCTCAAACTTTGAACTGGTAAGGTTAAGGCTGGACCAGTGTGTATCTGCCACAGGCTTGTGCTCCGGAGGACCCAGATACGCGAGAAGTGTGGCCATCTTATCAAAAGGTCGTCTTCCAACAGCTTTATGATCCCTGGTAACAACAGGAAATGCTTATTAAATGGCACTTCACATTAATTGGGGAGTCTGACCTTCCTTTAGACTGCCACCGCTTGCTTTTCTTCTAACTACTGTTCCTGCCTGATTTGTAAGTTTGCAGCATCGAAAGATTTCAGATCTTAGAAACACAATTATTTCCCACCTGTAAAACCTACTGTTTTAAGTTCGATTTTTGTTTTTGTTTTTGTTTTTGTTTTTTAGAATTGATAGTTCTAACATTCTCATCTACAGACTCTATCTTGTGAAAACCGTGTTTGGGACATGAGCCTATGTAACCATAGTAACTGATGATCTTTTATGGACTTTTTTTTTTGAGACATTGTCTTATTATAGTTAGCTCAGGTTAACCTCAAACTCATGATCCTCCTGCCTCAGCCTCCCAAATGCTGGTATCATATCATGTTTTTAAAGATTTATTTTTTATTCACGTGTATTTGTGTATGAGGCCAGAAGTTTGTATCAGATCCTCTGGAGCTGGAATTAAGAGGAGTTGTGAGCTACTTGCCATGGGTGCTGGAAAACAAACTGGAAGAGCAATGTGGTAGTTTGAATAAGAATAGCCCCATAGGCTTATATGTCTGAATACTCAGTGTGTGTTCTCCCCAACCCCCTATTCCTTAGTGGTTATATCAAAATTACAGGATATTCAAGCTAGTGAGCAGACATGAAACTATCAAATCATTGTCTATATTTTCATGTTTGAAATATGTATCATTTTTAAAGTAGCACATTTAAAAATTTCAACAAACTGTGCATATGTATTCAAATCATGAAAAAAGAAGAGAATGTTCATTTTTAAAAGTTCCAGGTTATTAGCCAGGCGGTGGTGGTGCACACCTTTAATCCCAGCACTTGGGAGACAGTGGCAGGTGGATCTTTGTGAGTTTGAGGCCAGCCTGGTCTACAGGGCAGCCAAGGCTACACAGAGAAACCTTGTCTTAAAACAACAAAAACAAAAACAAAAAACAAAGCTAAGCAAAGCTCCAGGCTACTTGGGTACTGCCAGGATAAAGTCCTTTCCTTCTCCTGCTTCAGGGGCACATGTCAGCCATGTCCATGCCTACATCAACCCATAAACACTCCATAAAGGATTAACAAGTTTACTTTTAAACTTCCATCTCCTAGATGTTTAGCCACAGTGATCTCCTCAGACACAGAAATTGGAGCCCTTTACAATTCTATATAAACTTAAAAGGAAATAACTCTGACAAAGGACAGCAGGTTAATTTATGTCACTAGAAGCTTTTACTAAAAAGCTAGTGAAATAATTTCCAAATACTTTGAGTTACTGCATCTCGTCTCATTCTCTCTAGTTTGCCTTACCTCTAGACACGGTCTTACCACGTAGCCCTGGCAGGCCCAGAGCTCACGTAGACCAGTCTGGCCTCAGAGTCACAGAGATCTACCAGCCTCTGCATTGCACACAGTGGGATTAAAAGCATGGCACTGTGCCTGACTGACTGGGTACTTTCTATATGCTGCTTGGTTTTCATACACTTAATAAATAGCATCTGTGATTGTGGAACTTGTAGTTCCACAGCTGGTGCTACGAATCATATAACATGAGTTAAGTTTTGCCATATGCATGTGAATCTGCGCTTCTCTTTCCAAATCATAATACTGCAAAAATGTGCAAATAGAAGATCAATATTTAGGATCAATAATTTTATTAATTCAACTTAAACTAAGTGTTTAATTTCCCCAAGACTTGGAAAATATACCTGTTACTGGAAAGATACTGGCCAATTTTCTCCTGATTGTTCCAAAGCAGCCGATGTAAAGCAAGCACATTGCCATCGCTGATGAAGGAAAGACTATGGTTTACTGCATCACTTGTGGGACAATCTGATGCTATATCTAGGAAAAACCTGCAAAAATACAAAGCCATTAGAATTTTTAACCCCAGGTATACTTATGCATTACATTTATATAGAGTCTAGTAATATAGTAGCTGTGATTGCAAAGGAGGGGGCCTTATGCCCTCAGTGTAAATGAGAAGCACAAGGAGAAAGTTGTCTTCCCATTTCTGATATTAGTTTCCACTTCAACTGCAGAGCAGTCTTCTGAAGTTGGAGAACAATAAATTTATATGGATAAAATCTGGAGAACAAGCTAGTATCTTAACAGATAAAAGACATGGAGGCCTAGGTAAAGACTTCTCTTAAAGTTACACCAGCTGCCTGTCAGAGCCAGGAGTGGAACTTTGGTAGTCTTAACCATCTGTGAGTAGTCATAATAGTTATTTTCTACCTGAAGACACCAAAGGCCAGGAAGCACTGTATGACAACAAACTGGAAGGGCAGCTGCAGAAGGATGCGTGACATGAGTGACATCAGCTAGGCTTCTGAAGGGATTCTGCCAGCTCAAGCCTGCAAACGTGGCTCTGGCAGACTTTGCCCTTCTCCCCATCCCCTCTACTTTGCTAAACACTGTTAGATTACATTCCTAAAAGTAGCCACTAAGGTCTAGTCCCTTATTTGGCCACTTCCTCCTCTTGAGGCTGACTATTATCTATGTATTGGAAGTCCAGCAGTCAAAAGCCCTGCTTTGGCCACTAAAATCAAACACCTCATCCTAACACTGGGTGTCCCCTTTTTACCTTTATAAACTGCCATTTGCCTATGGGCTATGTCTGTCTCCTCTCTATCCAGAGGCAGGCCTTTGTCATCATTCCAGGGCCCAACCCCTGTTCCCCGGGACAAACATCCCTTCTCCCTCTCCCTTATCCTCTATCTCCTGTCTTTGTCTCTCATTTCCTGCTCTCTGTCCCTCTGTGAGAAATAAATCTCATCTGTGCTGAGCACTTGGTCGTGGTGGCTGTGTGCAGATTCCAGTCCCTTCAGTTTCTCGTGCTGGCAAATGACTTCTGAACATCAGCACCTTCACAAAGCACTTTCCCAGGAATCATCTCACTTGTTTTTTAAAAAAGTAACCCTGGCAAAGACAGTACTACCCCAAGGTTACAAATAAACCAACAATTCAGAGAATTAAAGTGAAGAATCAGTTATGAAAATTCAGTCGTAAAGCCTCTACAATTATCTGTTTCTTCGCACTCAAAATCTTATATTTTTGTACATTTTGGTATATGAAGTATTGTTTTAAATTCAGAGACACTTCTAAACTGCAGAAACAAAAGTATTATTAACATAAAAGCACCCTGACATAACCTGTATCGCATGGTTATGGTTTTTAATACGAGGAATCTTCTTGAGCCCATTCTGCAGCATTGCCTAAGTGAGAAAACGCCAACAGTGCTTTACAGGTTCCAGAGAGTTTTCTCAGTGTCTTAAAGTTAAACAGAACAAAAATGTGGTCTTAGTCTAGAAAGGATTGGGGGGGTGGGGAATCACATACAGAAATTTAATGTAGACCAGATACACGGACTGCAGTAAAATGGAGACATGGTGGCCACTGAAGACTCTGGCTGCTTACCTTCGTGCCAAGTCAAAGTTGCTTTTCACAAAATCATTAAAAGGTCTCATATGCTCTTCTTTTGTGAACAGTACATGATTGGCAATGCTCTGAAGTACCTAAACAATCAAACAAGATTATGAGTAGTCAGATTATTTGCTATATGAAACCTATAAATTAATATAGTCATTAAAATATAAATTTTCCATTGATATTTCTACTGGCAGTTCAAATCAATTATTCATTATTGTAAAAAATATCCTAAATATTGTTTTAATTCTTTTCAAGTAGAAATATTATTATACATGTTATAGATACAAAGTATCTATTACATGTGTATTGTGTGATATGTGCATATATGCACACGTTTGCAAGTGTGAGTTGGTACATGTGTGCAAGCATATGGAGGCCAGAGTTTGACGCTATTTCCCCCCATCATTGCCCATCTTCTATATTACAGCATCTTTCACATGATTGGAGTATTTGGACTCAGTCTAGCTAGCCAGCTTGTTCCAGGGACCCTGCCTCTGCCTCCAGCATGCTGGGATTATAGGCTGAATGTCATGAACCCCTGACATTTACATGGGTGCTGGGGGATCTGAGCCACAGTCCTCATGCTTGCATGGTAGGCACTTTACACATGGCTCATGTTCACAGTTTCAAATGCTGTTAACAACAACAACAATAATAAAGACTAAAGAAATCCTACAATCTGCATCTTTATTTCCACCTCAAATTTTTCAAAGCAGTTACACAGAAAACCCTCACTGATTAGACAAATTAGATACTTATTTGCTTGTATACCTTCCCCTCATAGTGCCCACTTTGTGTATGTATATGTACATGTATATGTATATATGTGTGTGTGTGTATATAAAGTTCCTCTGCAATACAAACAAATTAAAACAAAAGGCACATAACTGAAGCAAAATGAAGACAAAGTACTTTGAATATGAAACACTGAAAAATTAGCTATAAGGAAAATTAAACGTTGTAAGAGTATCAAAATAATTCACCTTTGACATTAACTTCAAGCCCCTTTCAATTCTAGGTGGTGGCTTTTTATCTAAAATCCCTGCTTCATACGGCGAGACAATGGCAGGATTGATGAATCTGAGAAACATGGCACTTCCTACGGCACCGATGCTGTTCTGAGGGAAGCGCTGGCTAACCACCTGAGGAGGAGGAGTTGAGAGTTGAGCAGACAGTTTGTGTTGAAATATAAGTGGAAACAAAGGCTTCAAGGTCAAAGTCTGCACAAAATTCCAATTATCAATCTTTTGAATGATCTGTTTTTAACTTTTTTCCTTGTCCCAAAACACCAGAAAATACGGTTTATCCTTAACTGTAATCATGTGTGATTTTTTTTAAAGACACAATTAAAAGAGAAGAAAAATCTCCTCAAAGAAACCTGAAAAAAGATTTTACTTCATAATCATTATAGCCAACAAAAGTAGACTTAATTTCACACAAAGGTTAACATATTTTTCTATCATCAACAGACATAAAAAGTACAGTTGACTTTTATAAGAGCTGAGTTTCTAACAGCACCTCCTACATACTCTATTCCTAAGAGGAATAGCTAACACTTTGCACACCCGTTAAAATTGACATTTCAGTGCAACTTACCATACACATCTCTGCTTAGATTTCTACTGAGTGAAAAAACTTACTTACAAGCCATGTTCCTGCCAGCCACTTTTCTTCATAAGCATGCTTCCTAATATAAGGACCTACCTATTATTTAAATCACAGGAGAAACAGGAACTCTTGGGAACCTAAAAGAAAAAAGGATCCTACCAGAAGACAGATCCCCCACGCTCCACATACCTCAATTTATTCTTCTGCCAAGCAAGTAATAAAATAAATTAAAACCAAAAACAAAACAAAACAAAATCTTTCAGGGCCCAGGAAATAGCTGCTCTCCTTGAAAAGTCACAGGAAGGCAATGTAAACGGACCTATTCTCTCTATAACAAAAATGTTCTGCATAGGATGCAAAGGAACAGGCACGCCAGACAGGGGGCAATGGCATAGAACTGGCTGCCCTTCGACCTCTTCCTAATACTTCCCATTTTAAGCTAACACTTGGAAACTGAATTATCCTAGAATTTAATTTTTGTATAGACCATATACATATTTCTTTTTTTAAAAGAACACATGCAATAGTCAAAAGCTATTCTCATTTGCTGTGGCTAACTGTGATAGTGGAGCCGTAGCACTCACAATAATGGGAACACAAGGACACCCTGCATCTCAAAGGCTCCTGGGGTGGAGAAATGAGAAAACAGGGTTTATGTGCAGAAGTACTTATCATTTTATTTTTCTTTACTGGGTGTCAATATTTGTCTTTAATTCACAGACTCAACTGCAGATTAACTCTTGAATATTTCACTTTATTCTGATCCACTTTGTGCTTTGTGTTATCTATATTTATTTATGTATTTATTTATTATGTCTTTTTTTATGGATATGAGCATTTTGCCTGCATATAAGTCTGTACACCACTTACAAGCCTGATACCCTCAGGGGCCAAAAGAGGGTGTCAGATCTGCTGGAACTACTATCACAGATGGTTACTGGGAATTGAACCTGGCCCTCTGGGAGAAAAGCCAGTTTTTCTTAACCACTGTGCCATCTCTCCAGCCCTAGGGGTTGTATCATAAATGTGTCCTTACCCAAGGCCCAAAAATCTCAAAATAATTTTCTATTGTTTCTGATAAAAAAAAAATTAGAAAAAGATTTCAGAAAATGATTCCTTGGGGGGTAGTCGTAGGAACGAGCTCAGAGAGGTTTGTGAGCTCCAGTTCCCTTTGTATACGGTGCCGTGGCTCGGGGAGCTTCTCTGGGTTACAGTTCTTTTGTGTGCTTACAGCACCCAGGGAGAACCTTAGGAAATCCTGAGAAATTGGGGAGTTGGCTAAATATAGCTGTGTTTTTTTAGCTGAAATAGAGTTTTGCATATAAAACTAAGAAAATTCAAGTTTACTTTTCTAGGACAGTTTTTAAACTTTTGAGGTACTAGAATCTCAGATCTGATTAAAAAAAAAAAAGCAAATATCAGATTCATCATATAATTTCAACATGTGCAAAGACCAACGTTGACATGGAGTTCTTTTAGAATTTCCAAATTTAGAATTTCCAAACTGAGACAAAAATACCAGTAAGCTAACAAGACCATGAAGTGTTTTGGGAGCAAATCATGAAGAAGGAAGAAGACTAACACTCCCTTTAGGGACGTCATGCTCCTAGTCCATCAGTGCTTTTATCTTAAGCAGGGTGGGGTTGTTGTTGTTGTTTGTTTTATGAGTCCACTGTAGCTGTCTTCAGACACCCCAGAAGACGGCATCAGATCCCATTACAGATGGCTGTGAGCCACCATGTGGTTGCTGGGTATTGAACTCAGGACCTCTGGAAGAGCAGTCAGTGTTCCTAATCGTTGAGCCATCTCTCCAACCCTTTTTGGCAGGTTGTTTTAAAAATAATAATATCAATTTAACCCACCAAAATCATGAAATAGTTTTAATAGGCTCAACCAACATCAGAGTTTGCCCTTAAGGAAGGAGTTGGTTTATTAAACTTCTATGAAAGTGTCTTTATAAGTATTAGCAATGGCTGCACACAGCCTTTATAATGTATGTTTGAAAGTAGTTGTTTCAGAGGTTGGGTGTGGTAGTTCTCACATGTAATCCCTGCAAGGAGAGACGAAGGTAAGAGCACTGCCTTGAGTTCAGGCCAGCCTGCTATGAAGGTCTGTTGGGTGCTTATAGCACTTAAGACCTGTTTTAAAAATACAAAAACTTGCTACTTGCTCGTTGTCTCTAGAAATAAAGATCTTATAAAAGCACAACTTACATTGTCTCCTCGTTTATATTTGAAAATACTCAGCTTGTGATCATAAGAAAGTCTGAATTATCTTCTAAGAAGAGTATTATAAAATTAATATGAAAGTACTATAACTTTTAACCCTTTCCAGATCTCTAAAAAATATTATCAAAACTTCATGTTTCAGAAAAAGTTTCACAGGGCTGGAGAGATGGCTCAGCGGTTAAGAGCACTGACTGCTCTTCCAGAGGTCCTGAGTTCAATTCCCAGCAACCACATGGTGGCTCACAACCATCCGTAATGGGGTCTGATGCCCTCTTCTGGTGTGCCTGAAGAAAACAGTGGTGATGTATTCATATGCATAAAATATATAAAAAAATAAGTAAATCTTAAAAAAAAAGAAAAAGAAAAAGTTTCACATATTGTAAATATGTATCTCCTTGACAGTGATATCTATATTTTTGGAACTAAAACCTAACAATTAAAATTAATAAAGAGATACTGTATAAAAAGTTTCATGAGTCAATTTATAAAAGGACTACTCTTTCTTTCACTTCTATTTAACATCAATTTGGAATTTTATCCAACACCACATATTTAAGTTTTTTGTTTGTTTTGTTTTGTTTTGGCATTTTGCGACAGGATTTCTCTGTGTGGCCTGGCTATCCTGAAACTTTCTTTGTAGACTAGGTTGTCTCCAACTCAAGAGATCCGCCTGCCTCTGCCTTCTGAGTGCTGGAATTAAAGGCATGTGCCACCATGCCTGGCATGTTGTTCTTTATTTCCAAGTGTATAAAAATCTAATTTGGATGTAAATGATATTCTACATGTAAGGTCAATGATCAGCTATCCCTTGCCCCTAACACACATACACACATACACACTCTTCCCTAGGTAAAGTTGAACTACAAAAATCATATAATAAATTACATATCAGCAGAGGATCACTAGCTATACATGGTGAAATCCTGAAAGTCTTGAGTTAGGCAGGCAGCCGCTCCAGTAATCTAAGTACACACTATGTTGAGTACAATCAACTGAATCAGCTGTCAACATAGCTAATCACCCAAACTCGAAACTTTCTTTCACTTATTACAAAGGAGGTCAGCTTGCTCTCAAAGGAGAAAGAATTAGATTCCGTTAAACAACTTTCAAAACATGACATTCTAAATTTATAATGATTAGCATGTCTTTATACTATAGAATCTGTTCTGAAGTACTGCCAATTAGACCCCCTTAGTTTCCTAAGGACTGCCACATGGGCTGAGAAATACATTCCAAAATTTCATACATATATGAAATATCTACTAAAAAATTCCAAGGAATTTTTATATAAAACCATAATAATGTTAGGAAAGCTATAATACATGCTCTAGAGAAACACAGAAAGCCTGACTTTAATTATGTTATGCTACACAATGACATTAGTGTAACAGTAAACAAGAATGTTAGAAACAGCAAATTAATTTCCACAGTGATGATGTATAATGTTAAACCCACAATGCTGAGAATTAGAAGGCTGAAGCATTAGAGGAAAATGTTTTAAGCAGGAGAGCCATCCAATCCAATCCATTTGTTCAGAGATGATCAATTTCACATAGTACACTCAAAAAGAAAATTCTGAATGGACATAATAAAAGTATGAGTCTCTGAAGTTTAATTTAGTTCTGAATTTTGAATACAATTATAAATGTAAAGCTTTATTATATGTAAAAGTAGAAAATGAAAGATGAAACCAGACAAATATGACTTTAAATTATTCCTTTTTAATAAAACTCCCTACAACTTGTGAAAGGTTGTTTTGGGTTTTTTTTGTTTTGTTTTTTGGGGGTTTTCTTTAATTACATCATTCTCTATAATCAATTGGATTAAGTGAACAAAGACAGGACTAAACTGGATAATGGTAAGTCACATCCACAGATGATGTTATTTTAAAAATGAATGCAAGTTATACTGTGAACAAATGATATTCGTAGGAAGAAAATAATTATGGCAATCATAACTTTCTTCCTTTCACAAGACGGCCAAGTCAGAAGCAGGCAATATACTCAGGTCACGTTTGCACAGTGGGCTCCTGTGTGAGCATGGCCTCACTGAGCCTCCTCCTCACTGCAGAGATGTAATGTGCATTTCCTCTAAGGTAAAAGGAACATCAGCATTAAAATTTCTATGATCTAAGCACAAATGTCTAAATCAGGGGTGGCTGATACTATCAAGGTAAAAATATAAGGAGTAAACATTAAAACTTAGTAACTTTGAGATTAGAGTTAGGAAATGATCCTTGGTTTTGGTAGCTCTAGCATGTGCGTCCTGAATTTAATGTCTGTTGGGACAGGAGAAGGTCACATTTCTACCCACAATGTATTTATCAAGAAATGCTTTTGTTTCTAGAAAAAGAAACCACTCACATGACCCGCAAACGAGAAGCAAGAATGAAGACAGTCAGCATCCCCTAAGGCCTTGAAATTAAGTTTCTTTCGCATTCATTTATAATTTTAAAAATAACAATAAAATTAGATCAAGGATATTCAATGTAATAAATCAATGCACAAAAAAATACCTTTGGGGTAAATCAAACCAAAGGAACACAGAGAATGTTTCAATGTAACTTAATTCCAGGGTTAATCGAAATGAGAGCTATTTTGTGCCAGAATTAGTAGAATGATTTCACAGTGAAGGTCAAATAGCTGAAGTGAAGATGTTCTTAACAAATAGCAAAGATTTGGGGTTTGCTTCGAAAGAAACAGCTAATAAAAAGTTCTCCAAACTTACTGATTTTTTGTTTTCCTTTCTTTCTTTTACTGTAGCTTTATTCAGTAGGGAGTGGCAAGTTGCCTACAGAACAGAGATGAGCACAAACAAGTCACAGCACCGGCTACATACAGCAACAAAAACAATGTTGGCTTGTACACAAACTTCACGGTAAAATGTAACACAAATGGAACCAACAGAAAGGCAGAAATCAACTGAATTTTGAGGGATGAAGTTTAATCCTGGATTTTAATTTTTATTACACTTTTAAGCCAAGCATAAAATAAACAGCAAGAAATGGTGAGACCCAATCATGTCTACTATTTCTGGCTATAAGTCATGGAAAAGCTGTCCTCAAGCAATCTCAGGAATATTTATACTTGAGTCAATTCCTAGCTTTTGATAAATTTTACTTAAAATATTTATTATGAAGTAGACCACACACTGTAAACATTGTGTCTACATAATTTTTTCTGATATATAAAATACTTCTCTGTGTATCCTTCAATTGACTTAAGAGTTATTTTTCCAACACCTAGCAGTTAATTATGTTATTAAATAAAAAATTAAATGGATAGATATGCAGAAAACAAAGTTTAGAGACTCTGAACTCCATCTTTTAAATGGAGTGCTGTTATAATCTCACATCTTCCAATGCCCACAGAGTGATCCCTGAAATGGTGCTAAGTTTATTGAAAGCCGCTGTATTTGGAAAAAGAATGTTAGCATCAACTAGGAAAAAAAGTTTATTAATACCAAAGTTAAGAAATTGAAGATAATATTGTAGATTCAAATTTAAATCTGATTTAAAATGTCATTCATTATGGATGGCGATTTACCAGACTGCCCTCTCCCATGCAAAAGCCCAAACCATCCATGTGAACCCACACAGGTGTCAGTCTCACCACAGCTCCATCTCTAGAATAAAGACTTCTTCAAAGTTAAAACTTCTGATTAGATTATACCAACTATTTTTTTTAATATTTTAAAAACTTAGGATAAGAGCCAGTTATGGTGGTAAATGCCTGTAATCCTAGCCTTTGGGAGGTGAATGGAAGAAAATCAAGAGTTCAAGGCAAACCTGGGCAAAAAAGACACTAACCATAATACAAATTTTTGATCTAGATTTCTAAGATATTGAAACCCTTCAGTTTTAAATCCATCTACCCATTCATCCATCCATCCACCCATCACCCACCATCCACCCATCATCCACCCACCATCCACCCATCATCTATCCATCCACCCATCACCCACCATCCACCCATCACCCACCATCCCCCCACCATCCACCCATCATCTATCCATCCACCCATCACCCACCATCCACCCACCATCCACCCATCCATCTAGCAGCTCTTGTATACCTAGACGCCAGCACCATCCTAGGCCTAGGAAGCAGAGGTAAAAGCTCATCTCAGTGTGCTTTGCTTCAGGCTTTAAGGCAGTTTACAAAATATAACCATGTAAATATCCAGATTTTTTTCAATTATGGTATGCAGCTACCATTGAGCTTTAACACACATATATAACCTCACGTGAAGTGGGAAAGACAATGCTTACTTAAGATCACAGTAGCTATTTCCCATCTTTCTCACCAGAACTGAACATTCACTCTAGAAATTATTTTCTCTTTGTTCCAAATTTATCAGAAAGAAAAGAAATAGTATATGAAAAAAATTTAATTATAAATCTGTCATACAGAAAATATCTAATAAAAAATAAAGAAGGTTAGAAGAGACAAAAAATAAATCTGTCATACATATTATAACTATTATTGTATTATGTATTATTGTTACATAGCATTAACCATCTTTTCTAAGAAGGAAAATATATAGAGCTGATTACAAGATACAAAAAAGCCTGAAAAACCAAATCTGAACTCAAGTAAAAATCAGCTAGCAATATACTCACTTAGCTTCCAAAGTTTCCCCAGTAAATCCTCAAAGGAGCTATGTTTACTAAGAAAAAGAAAAAATGGGTTCCCATCCTTCCCAGCAGAGCATAAAAGTACAAGGGTGCCATTATGTCACTGCCAAAGCTACAAGGGCAAGCAAAGCCCAAAGAGGAACAAAGGAAGGGAGGGGGGGAGGAAGATCTGGAGGGAGATCTGGAGGGAGGGAGGAAGCTGAGTTAAGGACAGAGACCAGAGACTCAATGAAAAATGCATTGGGTCTGAAGCTTTTTTATTTCTATCTTTGTCTTTGGTCACTGTAATATTTGCTCATTAAAAAAAAAAAATCTTACAACAAAACCTCTGCTCCATGGTAGTCTGCACTAACTTTACCCACTACAAAGTAATGCTTACGTAAGTAACATCTGCATGGTGTTTCCATGAAGCTTTAATGTGGTAACTGCAGTGCAGGCAATGCAGACTGCTGTCAAGTGCGCACTAAGCAGCACAGCGCAGGGTAGCACAGAGTGAGCCACCAGTCAGCACTTCCTTGTGTTCATGGTTCCTTACAAACCTAACTAGGAAGGCTGGCAAGAATCCTGCTTACTTAAATGTGTAGAAATGATAAAATTTATTCCTTAATGAAATATTTCCCACATACTTATTAAGTGTCCAATTCTTTTTACTTTACTAGTATAGTGCTCTCAAACTGGTGCCCAAGTTTGCTGATGATACAAATACATTTTTCATTATGGGAACAGCCACATGAAGAGTTTTTATTAAAGTCTAGTGGCAAACAGTGTAATCAGCACGACCCACCACAGTCTAGTTAACCCACCCTGTAGCTGCACACCCCACTAGGGGGATGACCCATCACAGTCTAGTTAACCCACCCTGTAGCTGCACACCCGACTAGGGGGATGACCCACCACAGTCTAGTTAACCCACCCTGTAGCTGCACACCCCACTAGGGGGATGACCCACCACAGTCTAGTTAACCCACCCTGTAGCTGCACACCCCACTAGGGGGATGACCCACCACAGTCTAGTTAACCCACCCTGTAGCTGCACACCCGACAAGGGGGATGACCCACCACAGTCTAGTTAACCCACCCTGTAGCTGCACACCCGACTAGGTGGATGACCCACCACAGTCTAGTTAACCCACCCTGTAGCTGCACACCCGACTAGGGGGATGACCCACCACAGTCTAGTTAACCCACCCTGTAGCTGCACACCCGACTAGGTGGATGACCTATGTGGAGCCTCCTAAGCTTCCCAGAGCTTTCTGAAAACGCAGTAAAGTCACAACACGTCCAGTAACTGAATGCTAAGTATATTTTATCATATTTTTATGTATGCAAAGTTTTCTTTTTATAGACACTGAGATATATCTTTTAAAATAGCAATGGAGAAAAACTCACATAGCAGCCTCATGCAGCTTTTTTAAATGGTGTTTCACTGATGATGTTAATGTCTCTAAGCAACTAAAGCTGCAAGCCAAAAAAAAAAAAAGAAAAGAAAAAAGAAAAAAAAATACTGCAAAGTCAGAGAAATGCATGAGTTCTGGTAAATGTGTAAGTCCTTTCCTTTTTGTACCCTTATTCCAAAATTCAGGACCTATGCTGGGTTTTCTTTTCCCTATTTGAAAAATTAATACAGATTTATAGGCAATCCCTCGGAATAAATAAATTATTCCTAAAACTGCATACTCAATTCAAAATCAGAAGTTACAGAAGAACACAGGCCTTGTTCTTTCAACACAGAAAGAATCTTTGTGGACATCTAAATTTAGCAGCACTATCTGCTGTGACTGGGTTAAAAAGTCTGTTAGCTACTGCATGGTGTGGTCTCTATCTTACAAGCAGTACTCTACATAAAATACATATGACAATTAGCCTAACCTGAGAAAACAGGAGATAAACCAGTGATCTCTTAATAGGAGAAGCCAAAATTACAGTTCAAATCATTTATACTGCAAAAAAGCAATGAACTTGCCTCCAGTGGGAAAGTTCCTGTAAGTAATTTAGGCAAAAGATAAGCAAAAATGCATACTATACCTCATTTCAGTACACATAGTGAATTATTAGTTGCTTTCAACACAAGGAAGGCTAATTTATTTTCCTTAAAGTTCTTTAAATATCTCTGAAGAAAATGTGACGCCAATCTAATGATAGCTCGTTCAGATTGATTTTTAGGTTTATTTTATCCTCTGTGTGTAGGTGTTTTGCCTGATTGTATGTATATGCACCACATGCATGCCCCGTGCCTGAAGATGTCAGAAGACAGCCCGAGCTCCCCTGAGACTGGAGTTAAAGATGGTTGTGAACCACCATGTGGGTACCGGACACCAAACCTGGGTCCTCTGTGAGAGCAGCCGTGCTCTTACCTACTTAGCTACCTCTCTATCCTAATTATAGTACGTGTCCAAATGATGGTCAGCAGCTGACTCTGCACACGACACTCCTCTCAGTTGGCTTTGGACTTAGAGTGGCAATCTCCAACTTTCATCATACCTGGTACAAACAATGGCAGACACTTCGAAGCTGTGAGGGGAATTCTGAGGAAGAGCTGATGATGGCATGGAAGAACTTCTCTGTCATCTGAAGGAGGTTCCTCTGGTTCTCCTCAAGGCTCTCAGAGGGTTCTAACCTGTAACAAAGGAAAGGGAAAACCAAACATACATGACTATTGAAACAAAAATCACCCCTCACAAGACCTGATCCTCACTGAAATAAACAACAAATTTGCTACAAAAAAGAAAAGAAAAGAAAAGAAAAGAAAAGGAGCAGTTATAACAGCAAGTGCATGGCTCCCACTAATCTCAATATTCATAAGGAGACAGTGACAGCCATAAGTTTGAGGCCAGCCTCAACTATACAGTAATGGCCAAGTCTCTAGAACAAACTAACAAACCCAAAATTGAAATTCCAAAACTCAGAAGGTGCCCACAGGAGGACTAAAAGAATGACCTTGAGGTCATTCTTAGTTTGGTAGCAAGTTTGAGGCCAGCATGGAGTACAGGACCCATTCAAAACTACAAAAATACAACAGCAACCATGACAAAAACAATCTGGAGGAAACCAGAATTTAACATAAAAACAGCCATAGATATTACTTACATATTTGAGAATTTTTTGTGGATTTTTTTAGATTACTCATTTGTATGGAGAGAGAGACAAAGAGAGACAGAAAGACAGACAGACAGACAGACAGAAAGGCAGGCAGGCAGGCAGGCAGGCAGAGGCAGGCTCAAGGACAACTTGTAGGCGTCAGGCCTCTCTCCACCACAGTGTGGCCTTCAGACTGAGCTCATGCCGGTAATGTCAACATTAGTGAGTGCCAGCACCATGTTCAAAAAGCTTTAGCTCTTAGAATCTTTTTGACTTCTGGATGCTCAACCTTAGCTAATCTAGTAGGTAGGGATCAGTCCACAGTTTTTGAGGTTATTAGAGAGAACTACAAGTGGTCAAAACGCAGAGACTAAGTCAGTGAGCATGGGCTGTCTGGTTATGCCTTAGGTATAACACAACGTTATGCCTAAGGCTCAGGAAACATCAAGGAAAAGGGGGACTGACTGTAAAAAACATGAGGACCTGGTCAACTACTGCTTAACAGTGTCTTTTCAACAAACCAGGAATGCTCTCATGAACTCTCAGGCTGCCTGCTTGAGACCTGCAAAGACAATACCGTGCCCACGCCTCTGTGAATGGGAGGAGATTTTAACAAGGTTCCACTTCTAGAAGAACTACAGGCAACCGATAGGTACTGAGGGGGGGAGACCCAGATTTTTTTTTTCCTGGTATTGCTATTTTATTTCAAAACGAGACCTCAATCCTAACTTTTCAGCCCTAAACATATGCAAATAAGGGCAATGTAATTGGATGAAGTAGGTCATGTGCATATAAAAATTTACACACGTGTGTGCACGTACATGTACACACACACAGAGTAAAACAATTCTAAATGGCTTCCTACATTTGCCAGTAGGCAGTTGGAGGAAGCCAGGAAAAGCTGGAGTGGAACTGATGCAAACACAGCTCGCTCACTCACTCACGGAAGCCTCACCTGGATTAAAAGACTAAAGCAACAGAACTGCTCCATCTAGAACTCAGGACTTGAGGACTGGCTCTCACTGCCCCACAAGGCCCCATCAAGCGTCGGAAGGGAGGAGGCAATAACCAGCAGGCTACCCTGCAGGCTGCTCACATGGGATCTGGGACTTGTGCTTGCCCAGGGAACCCGCGTTAATGCCCTCCTCTCCCTTGAACATCCTAACGTGTGAGTTTAGAATATTCTCCTCCCCTTCTGACAATCTGTTTAATGCTCTAAGTTTCTAGCTCCGTTGTTGTATGCTGGGCCAAAGTCTCAGAACTTCAAAGTCCTTAAATCCTTCAGAAGGACAGCTTTTGTCCATATCTTTCTCCATATGTGAGACAGAAAGGCTGTGGGTGTGGTGGAAGGTCAAAGGTAGCTAAAAGCCCATTCTCTAGGTCAGATAAGGCTAGGAAAGAGTGTTTTTCTCTTGAAACATATGTTGGTTAGGAATAACAGAATCCAATGAGCATATTTGAAATGATTCTGTTTCACCTGTCCAAAGCACAAAGGTTGTTTCTCTCACCTTCCTCCTGGAAACTCAGCAAGCCTTTGAAGTAAAGGTGGGGTAGCCCCTTCAGATTGGGCCCCATTAAGTCTAATGTTTAAGCAAGTCCACTAATTATGGTCTAAGCACCCCTACTAGTTACTGGCTCCAGCAGCTCTTTCCTGTGGTAAGCTCTGCCACTCTGTATTCAGCTGTTTCTACACAAGTTTTGGAATGGTGGTTTGCCTTGGGACCTCAGCTCTCTGACAAGTTATTGACAGCTAGAGATGTAGCTCAGTGGCAGAAAACTTCTACAGCATATGTGAGCCCATAGTTTGATTCCCAGAATGGCAAAAGCCAAACACAATCTAAACTACCTGTGCTAGGTGTTTTTCTTTCTTTCAGCCAATCTGTCTCTCACTTCTTCCTCTTGTTCCTCTGGCCCTGTATCTTCCCCCACATCCCCTCTCCTCTCCTCTCCCCTCCCCTCCTTTCCTTTTCTTTTCTATTTCCAGCTTTCCCTAGGGAGCTAACCCAAAGCCTTCTGCATTTGTGTCAAGCATCCATCACTGAACTATGTCCTCAGCCCCTCAGAATTCTTAGCCACTTTTTCTTCCTGTGAACATAGAGAGTAGACTTTCAAAATCTTGACTTGTCAGAGTGGGTCACAGGCTCAAGTGTAAACAATCCTATGTACCTGGGGATCTAAGGTCTCTTTCTCCAAGCTAAAGGGTTTCATTTATATGTGTGAATCTGTGTGAATGCATGCCACACATTCAGGTGCCCTCTAAGGCCAGGAGATACCTTGGAACTGCACTGATAGGTAGCTATGAGCCACCTGATATGGATGTTGGGAACCGAAGAGAGAGAAGTCCCCTAGAAGAACATCAAGTGCTGTTAATCAGTGAGTCATTTCTCCAACCCCTCGAAAGTCATTTTTTATCTAAAATGAAAGTTACAGCTGATTTATGGATGTCTCCCTTCCTTATATCTTCTTAGATTGTGTGTGCGTGCGTGCGTGCGTGCGTGCGTGCGTGCGTGCGTGTGTGTGTGTGTGTGTGTGTGTGTGTGTGTTGCTAAGGATGGAAGGAACTCTGTGTGTGTGTGTGTGTGTGTGTGTGTGTGTGTGTGTGTGTGTTTTGCTGAGGATGGAAGGAACTGTGTGTGTGTGTGTGTGTGTGTGTGTGTGTGTGTGTGTGTGTGTGTATGTGTGTGTGTGTTTTGCTGAGGATGGAAGGAACCAAGGGCTCATTCTACTAGGCAAGTTATCTACCACTCAGCCATTAGCCATATGCTTAGTCTGCCTTCTTGATTTTTTATCATGGTCAGAAATGAAGGACTGAGTAGGCAAGATGGCTCAATGTATAAAGAGACTTGCCAAGAAAACCTGTTGATCTGAGTTTGATTCTTGGAAGTATACTCTGACCTTTACATGTATACCGCAAACATATATCAAGCACATACACAAAATAATATTTCTTAAAAACAGACATAAGAAACATAATTAATTAGGTATCTCTAATCCCATAGGACCTTGTGCAAGAACATTTAAAACTATGTACTTTTCCTTGGAGCTTAGAGTGACTATGAAATGAACACGGTGAGTGAGGTAAAGGTGGTTCAGATGAAGCAACAATCTGTGCTGCATTTTGCTGACAAGAGCAGACTGCTGCTGATGTCTCACAAAATAAGCATCAGAAAGATTTCTGCTAAGGTTGGGAATAGGCTTAGTGGCTAGGCACTTCCTAGCATGTAGAAGGGCTCAAATACAATTATCAACATCACCAAAACAAAACAAAGAAACAAAAAGCCCCATTTACATTTAGAAAAATCATTTCCACTGCAAACAGCTTGAGTGTGGAAAAGACAATGTTAGAATACTAATAAGGACGTTGGTCTGGGTGTGGTAGCATATGACTGTAGCACTTAAGGGGAAGAGGCAGGTGGATCTCTGCGAGTTCCAGGCCAGCCTCGTCTACATAGCGTGCTCCAGGACAGCCACAATTATGCTGTGAGATCCTGTTTCAAAACCCCAATAATAAGGAAGTTATGGCAAAGTCAAAGGCTATGCTACTGCACTGCACAAACAGTAACAGCGCTAAACTACTTAATACTGTGCAGCAGTATAAAAGAGTAACAGCAATCTTCATCCACTTCCACAGAAAGATCTAAGGCCTATGACCAAACCAAAAGAATTGGGTTGTAAACCACAGATTTATTTTTATTACCTTTTAAAATTAAGCAATTACAATAAAGTATACATCTTCTAAAATTACATATATGTTTATACAAAAGAATGGGAAAAGGACAGACCGGAGTAAACCACAACGGTATCCATAGGTGGTAATCAATGATGCCTTTAATGATATCTATTAATGTTTTTATTCTTTAAGGAAGATGTTTGCATATAACCTTTAGTGTAAAAACTGCAAACCTTTTAAAAGTGAAGAGAAGGGCTATAGCCCCAGGAGAGTGAGCCACGTCAGGAAGAGCACAGGTTTAAGGACAGGCTGGGCTACACAGTGACATATCGTCTTCATGAAAACCACCAGAAAACCAAGGACAGGAACATGAGATAAAGGTGACCTCATGCAGTACTGGGGAGGAGTGAGGGAGCAACTGTGACAAGATGACAAACCTGGTAGGATCCACTTCAAAGCTAACATGTTGCCAATCCGAAGATGTGATGATGACTCGTAATAAAGGGTCCAAGAGCTTTTGTAGGTAAGTAGCACCATACACCTAAAGAAACACACAGTCAGGCCAATAGCCACAGCCACACATCCTACATTTAAAACATAATCCCTCCACACAGTCTCTAAGTTTCTTCTCAACAAACCTAGTGCACGTGTGCACACAAAGTCAATGACACCAACCTTGAAGCAGAATGTCATTATCTTACTGGCCAAGCTGTTGCCTCGAAAGAGAGTCTGCATGGAGTCTGCCAATTCTACCTCCTTAGAAAACATGTTCCAGAGCAGCTGGTAGAGTAAATGCCGGGAATCAAACAGAGTGACCAGAACCCGAGCCAGCTCATCCTGGTAACAAAGCACAATTGTGTTTCTGTGAACAATTTTACTTCTCTTAGGTAGATTTAAAATTTTGTAAAAGGATAGAAAAAAGGCAGATCTAAAACTCATAATAATCAAGGTAAACAATAACTTATTATTCCTAACATTTACCTTTGTCTATTAAAGATGACTTTTAATACCTGTTTCTAATAGCTGCTAATGCTAAAAATTAACTAGTGAAAGATGAGAGATTTAAGGCTTTACCAGAAGGCAAGGCAGAAAGACATCAGGATCTGGCTAAATTACATCATAAAATAAGTGTTCGTTTTGAACAAACTGTATTCTTAGAAATGATTAAATACAATATGACCAAGGCCAAAATAAACAACAAAAATGCAAATACTAAGGGATTATTTAAAAATCAGAATGGAGGGGGTCGGCTAGATAGTTAAAACCCAAAATCCAGTCAGATTTACATACAACTAGAGTTAGGATTGAGGCTAACAGTTCTATTATTTGTACAACATCCTTTCCAAATTCCTTAAAGTTTTTGTGGTTTTTTGTTTTGTTTTACAATTATTAAAACTGTAATTCACTGTTAAACCCAACATTGAGAGAAGACAAAGAAAATACCAGTAGCTATAAAAAAAGAGCCCTCAACCTTCAAACAGTACTAAAGTCCATCATGGTCCAGAGCCCTGCCCTCAGCCTGGCCTGGTCCCAAGATTCTAAGAACAAGACACTGGAGTAAGGGAAAAAATTGAATAATCCAAACTATAAATACCCCAGAAGCCCCCTGTAGTTACACAATACATCTTTGACATCTCCCCTCCATTATGAGTTAAGAAAAAAGGATAAGAATTTAGGGACAAACTGAAGTTGCCGGGCTTGGGCTCCAGCTCAGGAGCGGGGGTGGGAGGGGGTGGGGGGGAGCTTTTCTAGCACAGAAAGTCAGCTGTTTCAATTCCAGCACAATAGTAAAGAGAGACAGCAGTAGCTGTTGCTTTTAGGCCCCATAGTAAATGCCTTTCTACTCTCATCCTTTCTCCTAAACCCCCAAAATTCTAAACAGCTGGCTTTTAAAACATGTATTTACATAATCAAATTAAATTTTTAACTAATTTCATTAGAGAAAGTGATAGTACACACTTGTAATCACAGAACTGAGGAAGTAAAGGCAGAAGAGTGGAAATTTGAGGCCAGGTTGAGTTACGTAAGAGTTACAAGGAGAAAAACCCACCACATTGTTAGTAGATATCCGTGATTCCTCAACAGCTCTGCTAATAAGGTTGGTCTTGAGTTTTTTGTTTGTTTTGTTTTGTTTTTCTTTTAAAAAGTTCCAAGCTACTCTTCCTGTAAGCGGCCAGAAGAGACCTGTGAAGATGGTTTGCTACTCTCTTGACCCAAAAAAACCCCACAAAATCACGCAAATCAAGAGGTCCAAACCTTCATGTTCACTTTAAGAACACTCGGGAAACTGCCCAGGCCATCAAGGGTATGCATATCCACAAAGCCACCAAGTATCTGAAGGATGCCACTTTAAAGAAGCAATGTGTGCCATTCTGGCGGAATAATGGTGGTGTTGGTAGGTGCAGCCCAGGCCAAACAGTGGGCCAAACAGGCTGGATGGTGGCCAAAAAAGAATGCTGGGTTTAGACGTGGATGCTCTAGTCATTGAACACAGCCAGGTGAACAAGGAACCTAAGGGGTGCCGAAAAAACCTACAGAGCTCTTGGCCGAATTCACCCATACATGAGCTCCCCCTGCCACACTGAGATGATCCTCACTGAGAAGCAACAGATTGTTCCAAAGCCCAAAGAAGAGGCAGCACAGAAGAAAAAGAAATCCTGGAAGAAACTGAAGAAACAAAACTCAAGGCCCGGGAATAAATTCAGCATCAAATAAATGCAGATAAAGTTAAAAAAAAAAAAAGTTACAGGCCATAATGAGATCTTGTCTTTTTTTAAAGAAAAAAGAAAGAAAGAAAGAGAGAGGGAGGGGGGGAAGGGGGAAGGGGGAAGGGGGAAGGGGGAGAGGAGGGAAGGGGGAAGGGGGAAGGGGGAGAGGAGGGAAGGGGGAAGGGGGAAGGGGGAAGGGGGAGAGGAGGGAAGGGGGAAGGGGGAAGGGGGAAGGGGGAAGGGGAGGGGAGGGGAGGGGAGGGGAGGGGAGGGGAGGGGAGGGAAGGGAAGGGAAGGGAAGGGAAGGGAAGGGAAGGGAAGGGAAGGGAAGGGAAGGGAAGGGGAGGGAAAGTGGGGAGCCACGGGTATATCAGCAGTTCTCAACTCATGGGTTGAGACCCCTTTGAGAATTGGATGACCCTTTCATAGGGGTTACATATCAGATATCATGCATATTAGATATTTACATTACTACTCATAACAATAGCAAAATTACAGTTATGGAGTAGCAATGAAAGTGATTTTATGGTTGGTGGTCACCACAACACGAGGAACTATATTATAGAGTCACAGCATTAAGAAGGTTGAGAAACACTGGTGCATGTGATCAAGAGAGATTGTTTATATGTTCAAAATTGCCAAAGAAAAAACATAATTTGGGGGACTAGCAGCATTGGCTGCTCTTTGAGAGGACCCAAGTTCAATTCCCAGTACCCACATGCAGTTAGAACTGTTTTAATTCCAGTTTCAGGGCATCTAACAGCCACTTCTGGCCCCTTTGGGCATTTTATACACATGGTGCACAAACATACATGTAGGCAAAATACCTATTTATATGAAATAAAATCTCAAAAAAAATTTTAAGTAATTGAGGCGAGGTATGATGTTGGATGCCTTTAACCCCTGTAACAGGAGGCAGAGAAACTTTGTGCATTTGAGGCTATATCCTAGTTCTGCACAATGAATTCCAGGCCAGCTAGGCTACACCAGAGATCCTATCTCCAAAAAAGTAAATACGTAAGAGGTATTTTTAAGTCAAGCCAGGAATGGTAGCGCATGCTTTTAACCCTAGTACTCAGGAGTCAGAGGCAGGCAGAGATCTCTTTGAGTTCAAGGCCAGCCTGGTCTACACATCAAGTCCAAGACAGCCAGCACTATTACACAAAGAAACCCTGTCTCAAAAAAAAAAAAAAAGAAAAGAAAAAAGAAAAAAAAAGAAGAAGAAAAAGAAAAAGAAAAAGAAGAAGAAGAAAAAGAGGTATTTTAAGTCATGTGCTATAAAGCTTAGAAATATTAGTCAGAGCTTCACAGACTTACATCAACAGTTGTTTTCTTGTGTTAGGAGGGATCAAGAATAGGGTCTCATGCGTGCTAGACCAGAACTCTACCACTAGGTTGCATCATCAGACCTTCACTCTTCATTAAGAAAACTACTAAATGACTTTTAATTACAGTTAAATGCTAAAAAGTTCATAATATTTACTGATAATACATTTGAAGATGTGTGAAAAATTTTAGGTTTGAAGAAAATAATTTAGGAGTACTCTAATAAATGGGCATAAAAGTACAATTGTAAGTGAGTCAGCTGTGGAGATGCTGCCTGTGCCCCCAGCATTTGGAAAACAGAGGCAGAAGGATCTCTAGTCGGAAGCCATCCTGTCTACACAGTGAGCTTCAGGTCAGCCAGAGCCCACAAGGTGAGACCATCTCTTGTCATAAAGCAAGTAAGCAAACCAACAAAATTGCTAAGACGATAGAGCTCATGTTAAATAATTTTACTAATACCGAATTGAATCAAATCAAAGCAACCACAGAAGTATTTTAGAAAGCAGGAGCAAGGGTACTCTAGGGCAGAAACAGTTATCACATTTGAGATGAGTACACAGAAGAGCCTCAGCATCAGCTGAAGACAGTTAAGGCAGGGCCCAGGTAAAGTGCAGGGTTATAGGGCAAAAAATATGAGCTTTATTTTTAGATACAAAAACCATGATCTCACAGGCTCTCTGTTTTTAACTGTGTATTTTCAACGCACGTGCACATGAGTAGCACCTCTCCTTTGGTGCTGTTGGGAGTGCTGGGACCTCGGCTCCACTTCTTTTACAGAGCAGCAGACACTCTTAAGCACCAAACCGCCCTTCCAGCCTCTGCTACAGGTGGGTTCCTTCATTTCTGTTGTTAATTTTATGTAAATGGTTGCTTTGCCTAGGGAGGCAGAGAGAGCACCCAGTCCCCTAAAACAGGAGTTACAAGTGGTTGTGAAGTGACCATGTGAGCTGGGAATCCAACCCCAGTCTTCTGAAAGACTCCTGAACCAGTTTCCAGTTCCTCACCCTCTCATTACAGTTTTTAGGCAAAAAAAAAAAATTATTTTAGTAATTAGAAGTTTACTCTTACTAAAGTCTTTTTTCTTTTCCTTCCTTGCTTTCTTCCTTCCTTCCTCTTTTGATAAAATAAACCATACGACTTTAAGAAAGTGTGTGTGTGTGGGGGGGGGGGGGAAGACAGGGATTCACTAGGTAAGCTATAGCTGGCCTAGAACTTATCAGGTAGACCTGCCTGCCTCTGCCTCCCCATGCTGGGACTAAAGGCATGAGCAAAAATATAGGGATCAACATGGCTTTTTTAAATGAAAATGAACAAAAGCTTCCTCAAAGTTTTCAAATGTATTACCAAGAATGTTGTAGTTTGATGGGCAGAGGGTGCAACTCAGTGATAAAGCACTTGCCTAACAAGTAAGGCCCTGACAGCAATCCCCAGAATACAAAATAAATGTAGACGGACAAATAGTCATGTATTTCTATGGTATTTTATCAGTCCATTTTGTTTGGAGACACAGACTTATACAGCCCAAGCTGGCCTTGAACTTGCTCTGTAGCCGTCGATGACTTATGAGTCTTCTATCTCTTGCCTCCACTTGCTACGTGCTAGAATTATGAGTGTGTCCACCACATCCAGCATGCCTTCAAATGCAAATTTCAAATGTAATGTAATACTTCAAGTAAAAATTAAGGTGTGTAAGGCAGAGATAGTTATTGAGCACAAATCGCAGATTATAGATTTAGTACTATTAACAACTAATAGTTAGGTTAACTATTACTTTATATATACGTAAAGATAAGAGACAACGCTGTTTTACATTTCTTCCCATTGGTGATTCCATGAACGTTTGTCACTGGGTTGGAAAGAAAGAACTAGTCAGGGGTAGGAGTACCAACCACTTCTCAATAGTTAGAAGCAAAACACATTAAGAAAAAAGGTTTAATGACTCAAGTTGGTTAATTATTTTTTTAGACAGTCTTACAGTGCTCTAACTGGCTTGAAACTCACTATTAACAAAGAGGACCTTGAACTTCTGAACCTCCTGCTTTCACCCTCCAAGCTGCTGAGATTACAGGCAAGCACAATCATGATGGATTTTCTGTGGTGCTAGGGAAAGCATTCTACCAATGAGCTACAGTCTCAGCTCTCCATTATGTAATTTTTTCCAGTTCTTAAATTTTGTCAATTCACTTAATAAACACTTCTGAGGATACTTATTTTGAAGCACTAGCTGTATGTCAAGCATTCTATTACCCTACTTTCTCAATAAACTTACCCACTGAGAACAAGGGACCACATTGGCAAGAGCCATAGCTATAGGGAGTTCTCCCTGGTCTCCCATCATTGTGACCAGTTCCACAAGTCTCTCAAATCGATCTGCCAACACCGTTTCCGCAAGTGTATCGAATTCTGTTCCTTGTTGAAGGATTTTTGTCAGAACTTCCATAAACGTAGCTCTTGTCTGAAGATCCTTGTGATAACCTAAGCCTGATGAGGATAGACAGATGCAAATTTACCACCACAGCCTGGCTGAAGCAATTTTCATTTTGCATGTTATGTCAACTCTAGATTTTTATGTTTTATGTCTATGAGTGTTTTGCATGCCTAATGTCTGGGTATCAATCACATGTATGCCTGGTTACCACAGAGGCCTGGAAATTAAACCTAGGTCCCATGGAAGACCAGCCGGTGCTGTAAACCACTGAGCCACCCTTCCCACCCAGCTCTCTAGGTTTTATATTTCTGCTTTGGTTCTGTTTGCTTGCTTGCTTGTTTGTCTGTTTACAGACAGGGTCACTGGTAGCCTTGGCTGTCCTGGAACTCACTGTGTAGACCAGGCTGACCTTGAACTCATAGAGATCTTCTTGTTCCTTCCTCCTGGTTAATGGGATTCAAGTTGTGCACCATGCTAGGCCAGTTTTTTATGTAGCTTTCATTTGATCTCACCTATGGAGTGCATGAGTCCACTGTCCACATTAGCATTGAGTAAGTTTGACATTGCAAGCACTGTACAGTGCCTCAGGGATGCCAGCCTCCGAGACATGCCACGTTTCCTGCCACCCGTTTGTGCATTTTCATCTTCAACTTCACTACAGTCATTCAAAAGGTTCATAAATAATGTGAAGTACCTGGAAAATACAGAGACTGACCTTACACCATGAAGGCCACACCAACCAGCAAGCTAACCATCCATTCTGAATGATTATGTGGGCCACTGTAAGCATCTGCTTTTATAATACTGGGGTCAGAAGTCAACGTGGCTCATTATTGAGTTGCTGGTAGCATTATTTTATCCTGACAAAGTACAGTGTTCATTCCTGACATAAGCACAGAAAATGCACCTTGTCTGCTGGCAAAAGTCAGTTTTAATATTTAGCTACAAAACTCATGGTCCAAACCAGTTAGACATTGTCATTTTAAATGACTTAACAGGCAATCTAGATTCATTACAAGGAAAATTTCAACTATCCCACTGTTTTCTTTAAAAAACACAACACAAATTATTTTTCTATCTTGGTTCTGTCTTTTCACAAGTAGACATGTTATTTTCATGAGAGCAGTCAATGGCCAAAATTAGAAGCAATTAGGTCTACTTTTAAATATAATATTTAGCTACTTTGGTTACACTGCTGTGGGAGGGAGAAAGCTGTATTTGTGTTTTGTGCTGTTTTTTGGCGGCTGACATTTACTTAAGGAATAACTGTGATTTGGCCTCCATCAGCTCCACCCCATCTCCTTCTTCGGGCTGCAGTGGAAGACCAGCGAGGAGAGAAACTACTGCTTCCATGCTTGCTTGGTCCAGATCTCTAAAAAAAAGTCATTTAGAAACTATGAGCCTTTTAGACAGGAAACTAAGGCGCTCTCTACTTCACTTAGTAAACTATAAATACAACCTAAATAACATCAGTAAATATACTAAGCTCAGAACACACACACAAAGACCTAAAACTGGTGGGGAAACTTACGAATAAGTAATCTTAAGCATAATATCTTCATTAAATCAAAATTATGGGGTTAAGAATGTAATCCAGTTTAGCATCTACAAGTCTTGGGTTCAAGCTCCAATATCACAATATAAAAATGAAAAAGCAATGGTGGTGCACGCCTTTAATCCCAGCACCCCAGAGGTAGAGAGGCAGGTAGGTCATTGAGTTCTAGGCCAGCCTGGACTACAGAATGAGTTCCAAGACAGCTAGGGCTACACAGAGAAACTGTCTTGAAAAACCATCAATAAATAAACGAATAAATAAGTGGCCAAATGGATAAATTGATGATGATGATGATGATAGAAGAAACTCAATTAATCAACCAATCAGTAAATAGTACATATTACCAAGTCATACCTGAACAAAAAATGGATGAAATTATCATCCAATCACAGTTACCATTTCTGATATATATCAAGCATCTGTCATTACAGCATGTACGCAATTATGCCTTACAAAGACTCATAATTATGTTCCTCAATCAATGTTTTTATCTAAAGTAATACAGCCTAATGCTTTATGTATCTTCTCTCAATAACTGTTAACCATACTTCCTAAGCTAATACCACTTTCCTAAGACTACCTCACATGCTTCAACTAAAAGTCCTTCCAGTAAAATAATAAAAGGAACTTTAAATATCTCAAATGCAAAAGCTTACCACCTACAAAACAACTTAACACACCTAGCAGCTATCTCTGTACTGGTTTTCATGAGTAAAGTAAAACATGATAGAACTTTAAAAACCGCCTCTTTCCCTCTCTCCTTCTCCGTTTTCCTTCCCCTCCCCACCTCTCTCTCTGTCCATTTTGTTCTGTTTTATTTTACCTCGTAAGACATTTTATGTCATCATCTGCTGCTTGGTTTGATGTTCCCATAACCCAGTCTGTTAGATATTCTACCATCTTATTCCTGCAGAATGAAAAAAGGAAAAGAACAAGTAAGTTTTTAACACATAGTTTACTGATTATTTAGACAAAAGTTTTATCATATAGTTGTATATCCCAGATTGGCCCTGAACTTTTGCCTTGGCTTTCTGACTGAAGGAACTGTAGGCATATGCTGAGAACCAAAACAGCGCTCTACTAGTGAAAACAGCTGAGGGGCTAGGGTGACTTTATACAACAGATACCGCTATCAGGGGTGATGGAATAAAAGTCAGAAGGACACAGATACAATTCAGATGCTGGTTCTTTGCACTGTCCCTTTGCAATGTGGAAACAGAAACTTTTAGTGACCATAAATTAATTAGTTCCAGGAAAGGAGAGAATTTTTAAAAAAAGAAAGACTGAAAACAAAACAGAAAAACAAATGCTTGTGGGCACAGAGCTTTGAGAAAGTTGGTTAAGAATAATCAGAAAAAACAAATATGCACAAATATGTACCTCCCTCCCCTCCCCACACAAAAAGCTCTGCTACTTTTCTACACTTTGTTTAACATAATACTTACAAGACCCTGCTTTGCTCTTCTGAGAACTCACCTAAATTTCATCTCTTGACAAAACGAGAGGTCATCTCTTCTTGCCATCATGACTTCAACTAACTGACACAATTTTGTTTTTATTTGTATTGCATGGACCATATTCCCAAGAACACGAACGTATCTAATTAAACATGGAATTAAAAAAAATGATCAGATATGGACAAAAGATAAGGTATTCTAAATTTAATCTTTAAGTAAACTTAAGTAAATGTAATTTTAGACGTGAATAATATTTAAATTTTACTTAGGTAGGAACATATACAACTTCTGATTATCTTATTGCCATAGTCACACTGGGTCTGTAGTAAAACAATGGCAAACTACTTCATCATCCCCATTATCAGGGCATACGAGGTCTTACCTCTTAAAACAAGACTCTGCTGTGATTCAGGACAGAATGCTTACCTGACCAGATTTAGCATCATTGTCTCAATGCTCGCTTGTCCCAGATGCTCAGAGCTGCCTTCAGTATGATTATCCAGTAGGTTTTTCATTATGGCTATGGTTTGCTCTACAAACTGAGTATTGCTGTCACTTAGTAATACCTATACACACACACACACAAAACCAAAAAACAGCCCATTAGCGATCTAACATCAATGAACAGAAACCATTATCAGGGCAATGAAACTGATGTAACCATCACACGCAGGCACACTACAGGCAAGTAAACAAACACACAGATACACAGAGGTACGAGGCACACAGCCAAGACTCCTAACTCCAGGCATACCCACAGGCCTGAGTTCTTTAGAAGCAAGTTGATCCCTAGGTTACATGATTTTTTTTCTGTAATTATGAAAGGTTTTAAAGTTGTAAGTGAATTATCATGTTGGTCTATAATTTAAATAATTTGAAAGAAACAGTCTTGATTTATTTCAAACTATTATTATATTCATAAAGAAAGGTAAAAAACAAAGTGGAGAAGACGTCACCTGTCCTTGAGAGTCAAAAAACTTGCTGATGGTATTCTTCAGTTTGTTAAACAGCATTGGATACAGAGCAGGACTCAACTCCAGACCCACCAGGTCCTTAACATTGGTCCGTATCTGAAGCCCCACTTTCTCGTGGTTACACACCATTAAGGACAGAAGCCGGTCCATAAATCTGCTGACAGGTGAATCAATATTCCCTTCAGAAGACATTACAGAAATCATAGACCCTTTGCGTTCACTGACAGCGCCCATAGGTGGGCTGTATGTCGCTAGGCCAGAGCTGCTTCTCTGTTGCAGGCACACCCCACCAAGGGCACAAAGGAAGCCAGTCATGTTGATCCACTCCTGCAGGGAGTCTGTGTCAGACAAGTCTATGGAGCCTCCTCCACTGACATGGGACATCCGTCTCTTAACAATGGTCTTATGAAGACTTTCTGCAGCCTAAACACAACATTTTTGTGAAAAGCATGAATTCAACATAGACTGAATAAAAATCTTACAAATTACTCTTATCCATTTCTACCAGTAGGAAAGGTACATTTTATAATAATAATAAAAAAAACTTGAAACTACCACATACATTATTATTTTTTAATTTTAGTTTTATGTGTATAAATGTTTTGCCTGTATGTATATATGTGTACCATGTGCATGCCTAAAAGCTAAATAAAGGAGGATGTTAGATTTCCTGGAACTAGTGTTACAACCCATTCTAAGCTATCATGTGAGTGCTAGAACTCACACCCAGATCCTCTGAAGAGCAACCAGTGCTCTTAAACACTGAGCCATCTCTCTAATCCCTACCATACACACATTAGAGAGCCACTTAATACATTTTTGTCATAGCTAGAATAAAATCACCCTGAAGTGTCAAATTCCTTTTTAAAAATCTCTGATGTGTAGTGATGAACCTTAAACAATTTAAGGAGAAAAAAAGCTAGTCACAAAGGCCCATATCACCTATGATTCCATTGGACAAAATACTCAGAGAAGGTAATTTTGTAGAAATAGAACATAGATTAGCAGCTACTCAAGGCTGGAGCGGTAGAGACAGAGAGGTAGGAAATACAGCAAGTTAGAGCTAGAAATAGCTAATGGGGAGCAGGTTTGGTGGGAGGGGGCATTCTGTGAGAGCATGAAAATGTACTAAAATTGATTGTGTATAAACTGACAGTTATAGAATTCTGTGACTATACTAAAAACAATCATTAGGTTGACCACCTTATGAAAGATAACTCTACAGTATATGAATTCTATGCTGATTTAAACAGTCAACACCCACACTCCCACCCTCAAAAGAAAAACTTTCATGACTAAGGCTGTATTATTTCCTCAAAACAACTTTTACTTGCTCTAAGTGACCATAACAAGAAAAACAGCAATTGGAGGATAAACAGTTTGTCTCAAAGACCTGATAATGAAAGCAGTATAGTAATACAAATTAGTTATACACAAACCAGTTAATTCTTAATTTCTAGGGTAATAGAGAATTGGTGGTAGTTGCTGAATAAAATGATTCACTTGATGATAATAGTTAAATAAAATGTCCAAAGTTTAAAATTGCACTCAACCTTAAAGTGCGCTCGATTATGTGCTCAGCAGCCCCTTTAATTAGAGTATCTAAGAATACAGCATAATGAGCCAGACAGGGAGGCACACCTCTGTAACCCCAGCTTTGGAAAGTTAAGGCAGGAGGATCACTGCAAGGGCAAGGACAGCCTGTTCTATACTTTAAGTTCTAGGCAGCAAAGGTAAATAACCAGATCCTGTCTCAAAGCAAACACACGTTACGAGAATTCTTAGAAATATTCTCTTTCTCTATCTACAGCTATTAGATCTTTTCTAAACGTTCTTTGAATACTTCAACAAAGGACAAAGAACATCAATGAGTAACTGGTCTCTCAACTAAGTGGTTTCTAGCAGAGATATTTAATATTCCTGTAGTCATGTAACCTTTTACATCTCTACTATCCAACTGAGTAAATAAATACTGAACCTTGGCTACTATAAAATTGAAAAAGTAAGTCTAACTTGTTTAATTAAATGAGTTAAAAGTGACATTCTAACAGATACATGTGGCTAATATCTACAAGAGTAGGCAAACAGACAGACAGACCACAGGTATTCTTAAAACAACTCCATATAATATCCTACTCTTCGTAGCTCATCAAGGATTACTTAAGTGAAGCAACAGATCTATTAATACACAAAAATTCACTGAAAAAAACAACTCACCTGGCCATCTTCCATTTTGGCTTTTGGGTAGTTAAGGATTAGTTTTGTAGCCTGTTCCCACTTTGCATGTGTATCTTCCCAGGCCTAAAATGAAGTCAATTATCACTAGGGAGCAACTTTAGGGGTGAATTCAAAGTCAACATGTAATGCAGGTTCTGAGAATACCCTACTTGTAATATGCACATAACTCAGCTTTGCTTCTCAAGTTGTTCTGATCACATAGCTAACAGTAACATAGGGAGGGGGAGGTGCTGCAGCTGCTGAGGCCATACCTCAATGTTTCCTGCAGTAGGGTGCTCAATGCGCCTTAGCAGGGCCATCACTCTTTTCTGAAGCGCTGCTCTTCCTAAGCAAAGACAGCAAGCAAACCCAGTTAGTGTTTAGAGCCATCTTCACATCTGGGAGCCTGCCCCACACACAGAGTAGAGTGAAGGAATGAAACAAATGATTCTGATGATCGAGGTGAGCACGTGCTCTCACCAACCTCTGCAAGAGTATTCATTGATCCCCAACTCCAAAAGGTCTACAACATAAAACAGCCATCTTCCCACCTATGTTTATGGAAATATATGCCTAGGTGTTTAAAATCTTCCCATTTATAATTCAAGCAGAGTAATTTCTATAATCTATAACTAACATCAACTTACAGTGCCAGTTACCAATAAGTTTGAATATTAAAAATTCAGTAAATTTCAAATGTCACTGAATTACATCTACCTTGTTCAGAAAAGGATTTCAAGTAAACCGTATGAATTTGTCCTGAAAACTTTCAAACTGTTCTTTAAATAGACTCCACTGTAAAAATAATTAGATGTCAGTCAAAGTAACATGGTTAAAAAGAGTAAGAGAAAAAAAAAAAAAAAAGAGCCACATTTACCTGTTGACATCATATTGCTGACTGAGGCAAATTCCATGAATGTGTTATAGTTGGGCAAGAAGTTGTGTACTGACACTTCATCTACCCCACATCGAATATCTGCTTCTTCACAGAGGTGGCGGAAACAGGACATAGCAACCAGAACAGCTTCAGTGTCAGGATTCCACAGAAACATGTATAAGGCCACTTCTAGCTTGGTCTGGGCTTGTCGGCATATAGGTGGGGTTCCACTGCACCCTGCTGTGCTATCCTGGGAGGAAGGAGGGATGTATCTGCAACTTAGGTGACTTTATTTACAAACTCAACAATGTACCATTTACCATAGCACACAAAATAAATAAGAATTTACCTTTCTAATAATAAGATCTTTTTCTGATGTGCCTTACTCTAAATCAGATGTGAACCAATATATGGTTCATATAATGGTACTGCATTTCAATTGGAATAGATATTATCCTAGATTCCAGAAATGCAGATAGTCTGTAACAAATATACAATTAAGACACAGAGAAGCTGGACGTGGTGGCACACGCTTTTAATCCCAGCACTCAGGAGGCAGAGGCAGAGGCAGGCGGATTTCTGAGTTCAAGGCCAGCCTGGTCTACAGAGTGAGTTCCAGGACAGCCAGGGCTACACAGAGAAACCCTGTCTCAAACAAACAAACAAACAAACAAACAAAAAGACACAGAGAGTCCAATGCAGTAAAACTGATCCACTTGTGGGTCAACCATAATGACAAAGGAAGAGGTCTATAGGGAAGAAACAAACACCCGGAAGCACTGACTGAAACAATGACCCACAAACTAACACTGAGGCAGAAACACTTGGAAAGCCAATGCCAAGGACACAGGCGAAGCACACATTGCAGCTCCTACAGGGCTCATTGAGGTTTCTGCCTCAACAGGCTACATACAGTGAAACTTAAGCATAACAAGGCTCTCTGTCTGAAAGACAAAACCTTCCATATGATTTTATAATTCTGCTCATATTTTGATTTATGTTAAGGACATTTACATACAGAAATAAATGTCCTGCTGTACATAGCAATACAGATCTATAATCTTGGCACTCGTGTGGAATTGGCAAGAGGATCAAAGCCAGCCTGGCATATTTGGGACCTAGTCTAAAAATGTAAATCTTGCCAAGCACGACTGACCTTAATTACAGTACCTGCAAGGGTGAAGCAGGAGGATTACAGCAAATTCAAGGTAGCCTGTGCTGCAAAGCACGACTATGTCAATACAGATATACATGTATGTATACAGAAATAAATAAAAATAAAAGCCGAGAGAGAGAAAGAAATAACATCTTAGCAACACTTATCCAAAAATTAAGCAAACTACTGTGTTTTATTTTTAATTAATTTGAGCCTCCTTTAATTCAACTCCTACATCTGAATGGCTTGTTCACATCAGAATGATTAGAGTGGTCAGCCACACGGTCAAATAATCATGTACTGTTTACATTCTACCTACTCGAATCCTCAAAACTCTGGAGCAACAATCTTATACTGGTTTTATTATTTGTTATTAACTACTATTATTAATTGCTTTCTGATTATTCATTTTGTGGAAGACAGTCTTACTATGTAAACCTACCTTCAAACTTGTCCCCTCTGGGACAGAGGGATAAACCAACGGTTAAGAGCACTAAGAGCAAGGCCTGCCCGTCCAGAGAACTGGGTTTGCTTCCCAGCACTCACAAGGCAGCTCACAACCATCTGGGACTCCAGTTCATGGGACCAGAAGCCCTCTTCTGGCCTCTGTGGGGCATCAGGTATACATGAGTGCATAGATATACAGGTAGTCAAAACACCCATACACATTTAAAAAAAAAAAAAAAAAAGGAAAACTTAAAAGGCTGGGCATGGTGGTACAGGCAGATATCTCAATTTGAGGTCAACCTTTGTACACAGTAAGTTACAGGATAGCCAGAGCTATTCAGTGATATCCTGTCTTTAAAAAAACAAAACAAAAATTCTAACTTGTGATCCTCTTGCCTCAGCCTCTGCAACACTGAGATTACAGGTGTATTCCACCATGCCCTGCTATCATCTCCTGCAATCTGAGAAACTAAGGCACAGAGTTATGAAGAATTTGCTCAGGGTTCCACAGTGAGCAGCACTACAACTAAATTCTGAGCAGTCTGTAACTAATGTGCTAAATTATTTAATCGAAATTTACCAACATCCACTCAGAAAGGAAGAGCAGAGATGATGATACAGGAGAGTCACAGAGGGAGTTACCTACCATGGAGGAATTCCCTCTTCCTTTCCGCAGAGATGCTCCAGGAGTACAGGCACGCAGGAACTCATCATGATCAACTGACATCTGAGTGGTATTTCCAGTAGCAGACATTTCACATCCTACTCCATAAAGGTAGAGAGAATGACAGGAGCTTCTATCTGCCTGCTGGAAAGAAGACGTATCCTCCTGAAGCAATGACACTGACAGAGTGCTTAGTGGGAACTGACTTTCTATTTTAAGGCAGCCCTGGAAAACCTTCTCTCCAAAAGCTTTCCCGTTAGAAGCACTCACTACCCCATTGTGGTAAATAAGGTTTGTGCACTATCTTTCTTTCAAACACCTCTCAGTTGTCCAACCTCCAAACCAAGTACAATATAGATGATGATGTAAAATCTATCACAAGAAAACTGTAAGACTTTACGAATCTACAGATTACAGTTTTGCCTTGTCGGGGTACTCAGCACTGCTGAGTGCTCTCTCCAGCCCTCACAAAGCACCTCGGATTCACTACTAGATTACTAACACTGACCATGCTAGACAATATGCCAAAGGCACAAAATTCTTAAGTCTAAAATCTTCAGGACAAACTTTGTTCTGTGACATAAACACAAGATAAGCCAGATACAAATAACCTTACCTCTCCATCAGCAGTCCTCTAAACAAAATTGTATCAAGATGCTTGGTAAGGTTTCTTATAGCTATAATTCTAGGCCTGGATTAAAATTAATTAAATCAAGTATTCTTTAAATTATGTCAATTATGTCATAATAGAAAAACCTTGAAATTGATTATAAAAATTACATGTTAAAAGAAACGTTAGGTTCGTTCCTGTTCCCCAGAACTTCAATGTTTCAACTGTTCAGGACCAAAAAATTTTATTCTAATTTAAAAAAAAAAAAGATTCCTGGTCTTTTTTTAAAAGATGAAATCATCCCTAACTCTACAGAACTTGAGTGCTCTACTATTAAGCTACATCCTCAGGCCTTGTTTGAAACAACATCTCAATGTGTACTCCAGGCTAGCCTGGAATCCACTCTGCTCAGGCTGGCCTCAACAGTACTGGAATTATAGGCATGTGCCACCATACCCAGCTAACAGACAAAATCTTTAAGGGAGACATACAAGTTTAACCTAAATTTAAAACTTCTGCCCTTTAGCTTTTTGAAAGATTATTTCCCGGACTAGATTAGCTCCGAGAGCCAAGTCATGAGGACTTAAAAATAAAGAGAAAACACTATTTGAGACATCTTTGATTGCAGCAGCCTCTACTCTTCATAGGCCTGACCCAGAATCCTACTTAAGTCAACTAGAATTCATTAACCTTCCATTTACCAACTTAAAACCTAGAATATTTAAATGTTGGACTACCAGATAATACCTTCTGTACTTACATTTCTCTTAAGTATGTCATTGAGTGAGGAGTTGAAGTAGGATATAATCTAGCTAATAAAAACTTTTTAACTTGTTCTGTGCTGGTTAGCTTTTTGTCACCTGCTACAAGCTAGAGTAATCTTAGAAAGGGAACCTTAGATAAAAGGATGCCTCCTTAAGGCTGGCCTGTTGACAAGTCTGTGGGACATTTTCTCCATTAATGATCGATGTGGGCGAGCTCAGTCCACTGTCGGCAGTTGTCACCCAGTGGTCCTAGGTTGTATAATGAGCAAGCCAGAGAGCAAACCAGTAAGCAGTGTTCCTCCATGGCCTCTGCTTTAGTTCCTTGTCTTGGCTTCCCCCAATGATGGATTGCCATCAAGACATGTAAGACAAATACACCCAACCCAAGTTGCTGGTCCTGGTGTTTATCATAGCAGTAAAATGAAAACACATCTCCTTACTATTCAGATATTTCTAATTTAAGAATGTCACTGTGCAGCCGGGCAGATGTGGTGCATGCGTTTAATCCCAGCACTTGGGAGGCAGAGGCAGGCGGATTTCTGAGTTCGAGGCCAGCCTGGTCTACAGAGTGAGTTCCAGGACAGCCAGGGCTACACAGAGAAACCCTGTCTCGAAAACCAAAAGAAAAAGTCACTGTGCTTACCTTATTTTTAAGAAGAAATTTATTTCTGCAGATCAGAATTTCCCGTAACCACTTGAGAATTTCTGTGCTACTAAGCATTTGATGGCTAGTTAATTTCTTGCAGATGTAAAAAAGCATTTGTGAGCTGCAGTAACATAAAGTTCACTGTTACAAAATCATCACGAACCTAATACATATACGTAATCATACATAACGTGACATATTTCATAGTAGGTGTACGTTTAGAGGCTTAGTTTTACTTGTTTACAGGTTTTATCCAAATGTTAATAACAACACATTTTAAAAAATTCTATTCTTGCGGTGGGGATAAAAAAAAATTATAAATTCACATGCACAGCAAAGACTGCAGAGCAAGAGTAGTCTGGAGCCAGGGCCTAAAAACTGTTGCTTGTAGGACAAAGCCATGCCTCCTCTAACATCTATAAAGGAGGTTTCAATGGAACACAGCCACAGTCCCTCATTCCCAGTCTGTAACTGCTTTCTTGCTCCAAACGTGAAAGTACAGACTCACAACAGAATGGGTGAGCCAAGACACCTGGTCCATTTCCCACCCTTTAGAGAACAAGATTGCTAATTCGTTCTGTATACTCTATGATACTATACAATTGTGCTGTTTAGCTACGAGCCGCCCACGTGTGACCACTTGAGTACTTTAAATGAAGCTTGTCCATAATGAAATGTGTTTTCATATGTACTGTAGTAAGACACACTACAAATTTTGAAGACTTTATGAAAAGAAAAATATAAAATATCTCACTGACAATTCAAATTGATTATATGCTTCACTATTTCGTATTTATATATGTATATATAAAGTTAAATAAATGCATTTATGATGTGTTAAATTAAAAGTTAATTACATATGTCTCCAATAACTATGTCATTATAAGAGGTTAGATTTTAACTCGGTCTCCACATACCTAACACACCATGTCTATGATGAGACAATAGCAGGGGCCTAGGTTTATAGATTTACATCTTCCTAATGTAGTGCCCTCATGCTTATTAAAGAAAACCATCTACTCAGCTTCAGAAAGGTATAGTGAAATCCTGTACATATTTTCTTATTTATACATATATGCCTGTCTGTAACTGACTCACTAAAACCACTAGTGCATACAGAAGATTGACAAAGATCATAGCTCCCCCCTTCAATGCATATCATATACTGTACTACTGAGCCACGTGCTTAGTTTAAAAATGAAAAGCTAAGTTACAAAATGTCAATACTTTTAGTCTTATAACTGAAAAAAATCTATTAAAAACAACAATTATGGGACTGGTGAGATGGCTCAGTGGCTAAGAACACTGATTGTTCTTCTGAAGGTCCTGAGTTCAAAACCCAGCAACCACATGGTGGCTCACAACCATCTGTAATGAGATTTGTCGCCCTCTTCTGGTGTGTCTGAAGAAAGCTACAGCGTACTTACATATAATAATAAATAAACTTAAACACACACACACAATTATAGCCAGGCATGATAGGACACACCTTTAGACGCAGCACTCCAGAGGCAGAGGGAAGTGGATTTCTTGGACTTTAAGGCCAGTCTGATCTACACAGTTAAGTTCTAGGCTAGCCAAGGCTACATAGTTAGACCCTGTCTCAAAACAACAAACACAATTGTAACTGCTTAGAAGTACACCACAAAGGATAATACATGAAGTAGAAGAACTTGTAGCCAGCTGATAAAAATTAACACCATTTTTAAACTTTTTTGCATATATGTGTTAGTTCTCTGACAGTTAAATATTCTAACATTTTCAATTCAAATTAAAAACAAAATTGAAAAATATCTACTTATAACAATAAATATAACAATGAACTAAATATTATACAGCTAATATTTAAAGACAATAGCCAAATTAAAATGTGAAAATCCATATACCTGATTTCCCAGAATGTCTCTACAGGAGCGTCAGGATTCCAGAGATCAATGCTATCTAACTGATGAAGGACCAGCAAAGCCTGAAATGTACAAAGGAGAAGGCACTGAAAGTGCTTTAGGAAAACAACACTGGAGCACTCGTTTTACAAATGCTAACAAACTCAGCTGGGTCTGTCTTAAGAACAGTGAAAAACATGTTTTTGAGAGCCAGTCAGAATACCAACCCCGAACTAACTCCCTCTGCCCCTGCCATCATTACTCTACATGGCGTACACAGGGAGCTGTGAATGAACTCAGAACAATATACACACACAAAGCTGCTTCAAGAAATAAACAATGAGGTTTCAATAATTAATAACTCTAGAACAAAGTATCTCCCCTAAAATTAACACACACAGCAATATTAACCCACACAATGAAATAGTAGAAATTAACTTGCTTGTTACATAAACATTTTAGACAGAAAAGTTATTTTCTAAAATTGACAGAGAGGCAAAAACAAAGCAAACTTTATGTTTAATAACAGTTTATTTTAAAGTATTTAATGACGACTAGCCAGAATTAAGTAACTCATTTTAAATAAGTAACTTCCATATAAATATGCTAACTTATAAATTAAAACTATCAAAGACTATTAAAGCAAAGACCCTTTCATCAAACCTGCTCAAGCTAGACTGCAATTCCACAATGCTTCCCCATTCCCTAGCAAATTCTATTGTGCTCAGTACAGTCAGTCCATGGTAAAAATACATATGGGATCTGTAAGCCCCTGTTATTAAAACATCAATGAACTGCTACCTGAAACAAATAAGTAACTTATAGTTAGCACTTAAAAAAAAAACAGATAGTACAAATTGCAATTCAGTTTACCATTACTGTACAAATACTTGATACAATTTCCTGGTACTTTAGGGTTTTCTATTGTTTTTCATACAGTGGCATCAATTTGGTTGGGAATTTAAAGCAGTTGCTTTCTCTTGTGACAAGAGAGAGCTAGCATCAGTGGGGCACAGTCTTTATGAGCTCCACTGCTTCAGGGGCTCTAGGCCTATCATAGAAACTTGGGCAAAGTGTTTGATGGGAAAAGAAAAGAACCTAAGGCATACTGAGGTTCTCTTTTGGAGGGTGTTGAACTGCCAAGGCACATCTGTGTTTTTGAAGGACTTCATATTATGCATACAAAGAAGAGAAGGCAGTGTTCTGGTATAGTACAAAGAACAGAAGCGGAGACCCAAATCCTAGCTTTATTTCTGTCACTCACAAATGGTTTGGCATTTAGTAAGACTGGGATATTTTAGGGTTTTTTAGGTGACACATTCCCTGTTTAATAAAGTTTTTTGTTTAATCTGAATAAAAATGTATTAGTTTTTTGCATTTCAATGAAATTATATACCTTTTCATGTTCTCCTTTGCTTTAATTTTCCATACTGCTATATGTTATCTGACAGATAGACACTGAGAAGTACCTCAAAGGTGACTATGTCATCATGCCAATATCAAAGAATACACTGACATTAAAAAGATGGCTATGGAGTCATTAGATGATACAATTTGTTGGGAAGCACCTTATTATTGTGGTTTGTTGATGATGAATAAATTCTACACAGTGTGGGACTGACAGCTTCAGCTAGCTCCAAACATATTACACTTATCTCCTAAGCATTCTCCAACACGGCTGAACGACTCACACAGGTTTGAATGGATGTTTAATAGCATGCCAAGTTGAAATACCACTCTCTTAAATATAAACCCATTCGCTTACTAATGAATAATTAAGGTCTTCCTGATTATTAGAGGAAGATACATGTATTTTTTTAATCTTGAATTATATATTATACACAAGACAAGAAATGTAAGAATTGATTATTGAAGTGAAAATAATCAAAATATTTGAATAGATCCTCCAAAGACAATATAAGCAATGTAGCAATTTCTAGGATGATCTCACACACACACACACACACACACACACACACACACACACACACACACACACACAGAGTACAGCAGGAGGTCATTTGGAGAGGAAAGCTCAGAGATTTTTTCACTGGCTGCATGTCCCACCACCACCTATCAACACCGCCCACACCAGAAAGGCCCTTCAGCCCCCCCTTCCCAGGCATCGGCTCTCTGCCTGCCCTCACCAAGCTGCTCTCTCTGCCTGTGAAGCTCGGGTAACGGAGCTGTCAGAATGCACTTGGCCTTTGGTTATTTCCACTGAGCAGCATGTCAGTGAGACTCATGCAGCTTCTGCACTCATCAGTACTCATGCTGGTTTTGTTTACTTTCAGACAGGTCTATGTGGCTTTGACTGTCTTGGAACTCTCTATGTAAACCAGCCTCTTTTGGGGTTTTTGGTTATTGCTGTTGTTGCTGTTACTGTTGTTGTCTTACATTAGTTGGAATCTACTCAAGAAAAATGAACACTCTGTTCACAACTTAGATTTATGTATTAGTGACCTAGAGGCCATCAATTTTTCTTCTCTTCTTCTTCATCATCTTCATCATTTTAGTGACAGGGTCTTACTCTGCAGCACCGGGTGACCTGGAACTCTCCATGTAGATAAGGCTGTCCAGGAACTCACAACTATCCTGTCTCTTGCCTCCCGAGAGCTGGGATTAAATGAGTGTGCCACCAATCCAGTTCATTTTATTTTCACTACTGCATAGAATTCAGTTAAATCAATATAACAGGAATTGTCTACTCGGCTGACACATCTGAATGGCTCATACTTTGGAGGAAGATACAACACAAGCTGCACTGCTGACCATTTTGTGTGCTTTGTAAGTAGACATGTGCACTTCTGCTGGCTCTATGACCCGGAGTAAACTGTCAGCATTTATGTTTAGCTCTGATATTATAAAATGGCATTTAATGGTAGTTGTACTAAATTATACTCAGTAGTATGTAAACGAAAACACAGTATCAACATTTTAAAATTTATAAACTTTTTTCTTACTGATTTCTATCTTAATTCTACTATGGCAATAAAATAATATTTCAATACTTTGATAGTTTTAAGCCTACCCCTATGTTAAATATCTTCCAGGTATGCTTGGGAAAAAAAAAGTACTGTCTGAATTCAGTGTCGTATTCTACTGAATGATAACAACCCCACCCTATCCTTACCCACCGGATGTTAGGAAAGTACTCAGGAACACCACTGCATCTGCACTGTAAACAGCTTCTTTCTTTACATATTTTGTTTTATATATCCTGAAGCTTTAGAAACTTCATGCACTTTTACTTCCTAGACTGAACCTTTGCAAAAAGATCTTCATCTCTCTCTCCCTCCCTCCCTCTCTCTCTCTCTCTCTCTCTCTCTCCCTTTCTCTCTCTCTCTCTCTCTCTCTCTCTCTCTCTCTCTCTCTCTCTCTCTCTCTCTCTCTCTCTCTCTCTCTCCAGTGAATCTGAGGCTAGAGAGATGGCTCAACAGCTAAGAGCATTTGCTGCTGCTCTTCCAGAAAACTTGCCTTTGGTTCCTAGCATCCATCTCAGTAGGTGAACAACCACCTGCATGTAACCTCAACTACAGGGAGCCAATATCCTCTTCTGGCCTCCCTGGGTACCCACACACACGTGCACATACATTCACAGATACACATCCTTACACATAAATAAGACACCTTTACTTTCTATGTACTACACTACACTTTTCTATGCTTGTACTATCTTTCTTCCAGTGTTCTTATAGCTATGCTATATCTCTTCTGAGACCACACAGTAAGATTTTTGCCTCAGTTAGAATTTACTCAAGAAAAATAAAAAAATCTGTTCACATTGTGTGTGTGTGTACCTACAGGCTATCAATTTTTTTCCTTCTTCATCATCATCATCATTTTTGATGACAGAGCCTTACTTTGTAGCAGGCTGGCCTGGAACTCGACATGTAGACCAGGCTAGCCTCAAATTTACAATTGCCTCTGCTTCCTGAATGCTGGGAATGAAGGTATACACCACCATACCCAGCAAAAGCTGTACTTCTAAATAGCCAAAAGCAAAACACAAATGATCATCAACAGATAAATGAGCAAACAAGTTGTGCTATATTCATACAATGGGACACTAAACAGAATAAAACAGGAGGAACCTTGAGATAAACCAACCACTAACACAATACAATTACAGCAATTATGCTGAACTAAAAATAAAAACCTTTATTTCATTTATTTAAAATGCAAACTAATTACATTAACAAAGCAAATCAATTATTACAAAGGAGCCAAGGGAAAGACACGGGGTAAGAAGGGATGGGGACGGCAAAGGAATACAAGGCTGACATTCAATAGAAGTGCATGTTGTCTACCAATTGAGCCCATTAGTGAACAAGCCAGTGCAATATTCATCAACAACCAGGAAAAGGGAACTAACATGTGTGACAATACAAGAGTGTCAAAATTCTTTTCCTAACTTAAGGGAGGTAACAAAATAAGGGTAGTATTAACTGCAGAAAGGAAACTTTCTGGGCTGAATATATTCTTAAGTCTTAAACTAGTCGTATATGTTAATTATAAAAAAATAAATTTCATTTAGATTAAAGGTGTATGTTTAGGTTGTCAGTACAAAAATAACACTTCAAAGTAAACTCTGAGGAGGTCCAGTGACCAGCCCAAATCGGGATCCATCTCAAAGGCAGGCTCAAAGGCCTGACACTATTACTGATGCTATGATGTACAGACAGAAGCCTAGCATGGCTGCCTTCCGAGAGGCCCAAAAAGCAGCAAGACACAGATATTTATACCCAATCAGTGGACTGAAGTTGGGGACCCCTGGGGTTGAATTAGGGAAAAGCTAGAAGAAGCTGAGGAGGAGGGTGACCCCATAGGAAGACCAGCAGTTTCATCTAATCCAGACCCTGAGATCTCTTAGACACTGAGCCGCCAACCAGGCAGCATACACTAGCTGATATGAGGCCCTGGACACATATACAGCAGAGGACTGCCTGGTCTTGCCTCAGTGAGAGAAGACACACTAACCCTCTAGAGACTTGGGGTGGGTTGGAGGTGGAGACATCCTTTTGAAAACTGGGGGAGGGGCGTATGGGAGGAGGAACTGTTGGTGGGCGGACCAGGAGGGGGATAACAACTGGACTAAAAAAAAGAAAAAGATTAAAGATAATTTTAAAAACAAGTAAACTCTAAGCTGATGAGCTGGCTCAGTAAGTAAAGGCACTGCTGTCAGTAGAAGCCTGACAACGGGAGGTCAATCCCTAGGACCCAGTGGTGGGAAGAAAGAACCAACTCCTACAAGTTACCCTCTGACCTCTTCCTATATGCTGTGCTATGCACACATCCTCCCATACAATAAATACGTCAATGTAATTTTTCTGTTGTTTTGAGATAGGGTCTTTCTATGTAGGCTTGGTTGAGATTAGCCTGCCTCTGAGATCCACCTGCCTCTGTATCCTGAGTACTAGGATTAAAGGCATGCACCACAACCATCCAGCTACAAATATAATTTTTTAAAAAGTCACCTTTGTTAACACAGTAGGTTTACTATAATTTAAAAACAAACAATAATGAGTGTCATCAACAATGGAGAAATACCAAAACACCAATACACTGCTAATGGAAATATTAAATGATACAGTAACTTTAATAGTATTATTTGTAGAAATCCTCAAACAGAAACCACACTGAACGTCTACCATCCACTACCTGGCTCAGCAGTAAGGAACAGTTACAGAAGCCTGAGCACCTGAGTTCAATCCTCGGAACCCATATAAAGGTGGACGGAGAAGAGAAACGCCACAGGCTCTCCCCTCATCTCCAGACGTGCCACTGCGAGTGCAGGCACACCCTACCCCCATTATGCAGACATAAAAAGAAAGTAAGGAATAAAGAAACTACAAACTTCCAAAAATTTTTTACACAATGTAATTCAAATACAACATGACTTGTGACATACAACTAAAATTCTAGCTAGTATTACAGTTGAAGGAGGAGGATTGTTTTAGGATTTAGAGACCAGGCAGGACAATAGCGTAAAAATCTTGTCTCAAAAAACAAATGAATAACCTACAGCTGGTTAGGTATTTGCTATCCAAGACCAGAAACCTGAGTTTCCTCTGATTTTCATATGCACACACAAACAATTTAAAATTTTTAAAATATATTTTTAAGAGAAAGCACATAGAAAGAGTCAAATAATTGCTTAAAAAATTAAGTTCTCAGAAAAAGATCAGAGACAGTTACAGTCTTTCTTTCAAAAGCCCAGAATTCACTTCCTTTACCTCCATAGCCTCCTGAGCGACCTCTGGCATGTGTGACTGAGGAACCAGTTGTACGAGCCCTGTAATTAGTTCTGCTGTACTGCTCTGAGTTTCAGGGCCCTGTTTTCTTGGATTCTGTAGGAGAAAAACAAACTTCAGTTTTGCTTTTAATAACTGTATTTATTATTTATATATTATTTATTATTTATATGCATGTGTGTAGACAGGACATGGGTGCAGGTGGCCATGGAGGCAGAAGAGTGTTGGCTTCCTTGGAGCTGGAGCTACAGTCAGTAGTGATCTGCCTGCCTGTGTCTGGGAACCAAAGGCAGGCACTTTGGAAAAAGCAGAAAGTACTTAAGCACTGAGCCATCTCTCCGGCCCCGTCAATCTTCACATTCTGGGTTGGGGGGGTGGGGGTGGTTTTGTTTTTTAAGACAGAGTTTCTCTACATAGCCCTCACTGTCCCAGATCTCACTCTAGACCAGGCTGGTCATGAACTCAAAGATCCACTTACCTGTTATCCAAGAGCAACGTTAGCTAAAAGATATTTAAGTTGGACCAGGCATGACAAAAGTCTTTAAAGAGACCATTCTAACACAGTGCAGAGAAATGATTGGGGAATGTAAGAAATGGTAGTAGCTGGGAACACATAGAGTGACAGGAACCAGGACAAAGATGGTACAAACACAAGACACAATCAAATTACTTCAACAAGATCCCATGATGGAGACCATCTTTACATTTCTCCTAGTAACTAAGGTTTAGAATTTATGTGTACAATATTGTTTTACTTTCCTGGGTTACTGAGGAAAGTCACTTAACCACTAGATGGCAGCAAAGAAAGCACTGTCCATGAAGCTAGGCAGCTGTCCTGGGTAGTGACAATTAGCCTATCAAAGGAAACCCCACCCACCCTCTCAACTCCCCCAAACACAAAACAAAGCCCACAAAACGCAGGAGTAGGCCGGGGGTGGAGCTTTTGCCTGCTTTACAAAACTACCTGATTCTGGTTCAATCATCCTCATCAAGGGAAGTAAAAAGGATTCCATAACTCTTGGAAGACAGCAAATTTTACTTAAAAACTATTTTCCCTCAAACAATTCAACCCTTGTTCTTCAAACAATAACCTATTTAACATGAAAATCACTGGTGACCCTGGTTCACTGGTGAACATAAAACTGCAGCCAAGTAAACAGAGTAACCCTAGCATCCTGTAGCAAGCACAGTGAGATGTCACCACAGTTCATGCCACACACCCGAGAAACCAAAAGAACAAAGTTAATTTTCAGAGTCCACTAACAAAATTTTTAAAACTTTTCCAAACTAAAGATTTAACTGTTTATTCTATTAAACTCTCAAATTTGGGTGGACTTTTCAAAAAACACAAAAAGATAATAGGTCTTCTTTTGGGGTAACCCATACTTTAGGAACTTCATCCACTCTGGCTCTATTATCTCTCATTATCAGAAAAACTATTCATATGTAAATATTTTTTAAAATTCTAGAGTGGAGGCATGACAGTACATTTCTGTAATTCCAGCACTCAGCAACATCTAGTTCAAGGCCAGCCTGGGATACCCAACAAATCTGAGGTCAGTATGTCATACATAATAAATTCAATGCCAACCTAGTATACACAGCAAGATTTTGTCTCAAAAATCAAACAAAAACACGTGTGTGCACACACACTCAAAACGTGGGGTTCATAGAATTCTTGAAACCACAGCCACTTAGTCATGAATGCCTTCATTTTAGTAATTTGAAGAGCATAGCTGCAAAACCATAAAGCACCAAAGGATGAGCCTGACACTGAGTAAAGCAGAAGGCTTTACCTGATGGTCTAGAGACTTGATAGGCCTAGTGTAGCCTCCCCCAAGCCTGAAGCAAGCTGAGCCAGACCTTGACTTTGCTATGCCACTAAGGAGATCACCTAGGGTGGAGCCTGCCTCCCTGGATCACTCTGCTGTTCAGCCACTGCCTCTGCTGCTACCTGCTGGGAGTCCGCCTACACGTGGTCACCTGCAGCTCGGCTCCAAGGATGATTTGGCAGGAATGGGCTTCCCCCCTCCTTTATAAAGCGTGTCTGCCATTAAAAATTTGAGCCTTGATCAGAATACTGTCTTGGTTCCATATCTCTCTCTTGTCCACCTAGTTTCCCTCTTCTTTTTCAGTTCCAGGCTGCCTCCCAGGCTCGAACCCAGACATGAGAGCAGCAGGCCGACCCCAACAGTCTAGGACTATAGAGACTTGATAAAAGTTAAACAGACCATCCTGTGAACAATTCAAACTGTTTTACTTGGACAGTAAGAATGCTAACGCTAACTGTATCTTACTAAAAATAGCAGTAACTAATTTTATTGCTTACTATACACTACGAATTGTTCCTAAAAGCCTTACACAATCTATTTCACTCTTAATGGTCTCTCTGAGGTAGGAACTATATTACTGCCTACCTTTTCAGATGAGAAGCCTAAGGTGCCGAGACTAAGTAAAGCAGTCCTTCCCCAGAGCCTGTGCTTTTAATCCTTTACTCTCACCTGGTTACACTATTTACATCAGTTCTTTATTACTCTGTGCACCAAAGTGAAGCTCTCAGGAATATAATACCATTTGCGGGAATAAAAAGCAGAGCTATGGCAATAACTGGATACTAACCACTCTCATTTTAACTTTCTCTTCTAATATGGTTACAGGCAGAGCCAATGATAATAGAAGGCTGATCAAAGGAACACACAGGGAGCTAGCTATAGAAGTTAACTCGCTTAGCAATAGCAAAAAGAGTGAGCAGTTCAGATGCTGAGCACACCGATTTTACAGTCATTTGTCCCACCTGACCCCAGAAATAGGTCTGATTATAATGCAGAACAAGGGCAAATGATGCTACTATGGACAGTTCAATGCGGAGGGAACGGTTAGAAAATGTGATCTAAGTATATTAGAATTCCTGGAATTGGCTTTCTTAGCAATGTTTTAGAGGTTACTCATAATTTAAATGTATTTTGGCCTTTCAGTTCAAATAGATTAGTGGAATAATTTCAAAGCATTTCATTAAAAATACTTACACAAAGCAAAAGCTTTGGGTCTGCATGAATCAGTTTCACCATGGACAAAAGAAGACATTTGTAGCTCCTTGTCTCTAGGTCTGTAGGCTTTTCTTTAAATTTAAGGCTTGTTACCTTTTCTTTAAAGGTGAGACTCTAATAACAAATCAAAAACATGGCATCACCTTAGAAACAATCAGACATCAGATTCAGAATAATAGCTATACTTTATAAAAGAAATTATTTAAAATGCTTTGAAAAAAAACATTTCATACCACCAAATGTATGATACTGGTAGAAACATAAGCTAACAAGCATACATTTAATATTGCATTTTTTAAAAATGTTTTATAGCATTTATATCATTCTTATATAACAATCTAGTAATATATAATAATAATAATAATAATCTAAAACACTAGAGGCATAATATCAAGTTGACTCTTGGGTTCAAAAACTGGTTCTCAAATATGAAAATAGTAAGAGGAAAAATAATGTATCTATATCACACATGAATATACATACTAGAGAATTCAAATTAGCAAATACTTATATCACATGCACATACACAAATACACTATACACTGTAAGATGCATCACTTGGCTGGACTAAAAGAAATGAAAAACTATTGTGAATCCTCGATATCACACAAAGGAAAATAAACATCCACTTTCAGATAGAAGTAAAGGTATGTTCTTTTTTTTTTAAATATTTATTATTATTACGTATTTTCCTCAGTTACATTTAGAATGCTATCCCAAAAGTCTCCCATACCCTCCCCCCCACTTCCCTACCCACCCATTCCCATTTTTTGGCCCTGGCATTCCCCTGTACTGGAGCATATAAAGTTTGCGTGTCCAATGGGCCTCTCTTTCCAGTGATGGCCGACTAGGCCATCTTTTGATGCATATGCAGCTAGAGACAAGAGCTCTGGGGTACTGGTTAGTTCATAGTGTTGTTGCACCTACAGGGTTGCAGATCTCTTTAGCTCCTTGGATACTTTCTCTAGCTCCTCCATTGGGGGCCCTGTGCTCCATCCAATAGCTGACTGTGAGCATCTACTTATGTGTTTGCTAGGCCCCGGCCTAGTCTCACAAGAGACAGCTATATCAGGGTCCTTTCAGCAAAATCTTGCTAGTGTATGCAATGGTGTCATCGTTTGGAGGCTAATTATGGGATGGATCTCTGGATATATCACATGCACATACACAAATACACTATACACTGTAAGATGCATCACTTGGCTGGACTAAAAGAAATGAAAAACTATTGTGAATCCTCGATATCACACAAAGAAATGAAAAACTATTGTGAATCCTCGATATCACACAAAGGAAAATAAACATCCACTTTCAGATAGAAGTAAAGGTATGTTCTTTAGAGCTGCTGAAACAGTCTCTGTAGGCAACTCTGCAGTCATGGCTTTAGTTAGGAACTTGCTCTTTTATTTTGACGGCATTTCCTCTTTAAGTTAATAGAATGCATGCATTTGTCTTTTTGCCTAAGAATATTCATAAAACAGAACTCTGGTGAAAATGTAGTTCAATTACAGAGATAGTATAGATCAACATAATTCCGAATGTTAGTCGATTTAAAAAAAAATCTAACAATTGCATTCTTGATTCACTGTCGCTCTATCCCTCTCCAGTCTATTTCCTTTAACTAACACACACAGACACACACAGACACACACACACACACACACACAATCTACTTTTGACCTGGATGCCTACAGTGAGTACATAGAAAGATACAGGGATGGCAGACTATGAAGCCTTTATTCAACCATAGCAAATGTCTCTGTAGACAGGCTATTTTCTTTTAACAACTGAAGATGACTATATCTATATCACCCAACACACACAGTGCTCAAGTTTTAAGCATTTAAGAAATGAAATATCCAAACTCTCCAACACTAAAGGAAATGTTTGTCAGATGTATTTAATAAGTTCTGTGGAATGTTTGCTCTATAGATATGTGTGTGTGCTTGCATGTGCATGCATGTGTATGTTTCAAGGTCTAATAGGAAATCAAGGTGAAGCCTTTTACTGAACAAACTCACTATGATGTGACGGAGAGTGACATGGCACTGCACAGGAAGTACACAGTCAGAGGACAACCAGCAATACATAATACATCTGATTCAGTAATTGTTTTTTAAGTAATTTTTGGTTTAATGTCAGGTACTAACATGTAAATTTTGCTCTATAGTATAATTGACTAGTAGGAAATCTAAACTTGAGAAAGTCCAATTACCTCTTTCAATCTAATGGCCATTAGTGGGTTATATAAAGTCAGGAACAATCAGCTGCTTAACAAACTGTTTATTAAGTAGAAAAAAAAAGACTTCATTTACTAATTTATCTTCTGTACTACAAAAATTAGTAGGATCTAAACTGACACATATGCTCTGATTAAAGACAGTCAGCTATGTCAGACAAGAAATTCCTAAGTTATTTATTAGGAACCAAAACCATCTGCCAACTTGAAACTTTAGGGCTGACTTTACGGCATGGTAAGCAACATCTATGCCAAGATATCATCTAAGACCAAAATTTAAAACTTCACATTTTAATTAAAGCATATTTCTAGTTTTAAAATATAAATTATTACTCTCAGACAAAAATTTCAAAAAGTTAAAATTACTACTAAAGTGCCAAAAAAGAAAAAGAAAAAGAAAGAAAAAAACATGGGTATAATCATCATATGAAAGCAGCTAGTTCCAATGATCAAAAGCAGCTTTAGACCAAAACCTAGAAATGGTACCAGACAAACATTATGAAGGCAGTTCTTTAAAGGGCCATATTAATGGAAAAAATTTATTAAACTGGTTTTGTGAAAGATAAATAACCCAAATAGACAAATTTTTAGTTCAATCAAATAAATTCATCCACAAAAATCACTCACAAATGCACACAGCATACCAGCATGCCCACGGTGCCTGGCACACAGCATACCAGCATGCCCACGGTGCCTGGCGCTGCTCTGGGAGCTTATGAGTCTGTGTTGAAGCAGTGAAAGTGTCATCATCCACCCAGCTAACCTGCTAGTGAAGGAGGGCAACTGAGGAGCTGAGCAGACACTAGGCAGGCGTCAAAACAACTTCAGACCTAACTCTGCTGGGCCATGCGACATTCTAATTCCTGTAACCACATTTGGTCTTAGTTTGCTTAGTTATCAAAACAAATCAAACAAACTTTCAAAGAGTTAAAACAATAAAATCCAATCCAACACAAGCTATATATAATAACAACTCTTAGGAAACTGGGTTTTAACTTCATTCAAAACATCTTCAAGGGTACTCTGTAGAAGAGTCAGAAAGGAACTGGGATGGCTTCAACTACAACATATTTTCATCTTATTGAAAAAAAAAATCCAAGTAGTTAGTTTTTTAAGCTTTAAATTTGTTTTTGCATGTGTGCGGTTTGTTTGCTTATATGGGTATCATCTTCCCCTAGAACTAAATATAAGGATTTTCCTGAGCCACCTTGTGGGAGCTGGGAATCAAACTCAGATCTTCTCTAAGAGCAACAAGTACTCCTAACTGTTGAGCCATCTACCTCTCCAGTCCTCAAATAACTACTACTTTCTACCAAGTAACTTATCCCCAAAATATCAGCAGTTGTCAAGCTTTGAAATATAGCTGCCTGTATTCAAATACTCATTGGGTCCTCCAAAACAGTCTACAGAAGAGGGTCTACATGTAGCATCAGGGAACCTGGCCCCAGCTAATTCTGATTGGGAAATAAAGATATGAGCAGTCAATAGTGAGGGAGAAGAAAAAGATAGGGTTTTAGGTTTCCCAGACTTGGGACCACAAGGAAGAGGAAGAAAGGCATCCGCCATGCTTCAGGAGAGTATGGAGAGAGGAGAGACACAGAGGCCACCATGGAATAGAGAAGCAAGGAGAACACCCCAGGCTCTGGGCCAAGAAAATGTGGCCCAGAGGGTTGACTAACTGAACTAATGTGGCCAAGATGGAACTCAGAAATTAGTGAGTAGTAACTTGGAATTATCGGCGGGAGGTACAATCTAACATCACAGAGATTAGGCAGTCGCTCAGCTATTGTGCTGTTTAAAGTGTATTAAAATATAGAGGCTGTGTGGGTGTCTTTCACTCAGGAACATAAACCACTGAGGCGGGAAGCAACCCCACACTTGAGATTTATTTATTAGAAAATCAATACTATATTGAAACACATAATAGTTTACCTTTTCATAGACAGAACATTTTTGAAACATGATTTTACTATGAGGCAGGTAATGGTGGTGCACGCCTTTAATCCTAGCACTCTGGAGGCACAGGCAGGCAGATCTCTTAAGTTCAAGGCCAGCCTCGTTTACAGAGTAAGTTCCAGGCAACCAGGGCTACAAAGAGAAACCTTGTCTCAAAAAATATAAATACATATTAAATAATCAATCAACCAATCTTGTATAGTCCTGACTTGCCTGTTTATGCCACCCAAGACCTTAGATTAAAGGCATGCCCATTATGCTCAGCTAGAACTTCTGCATTGCTATGTCTACAGCAAAGCAAAGGCATAGCTCAATTCCTAAGAGCTACCAAAATGATTTCAGGCAATGTAAACAAGGCACAACCCATGATCCTAGCATTAACACCAGGCATATCTGTGGTCTATTCACACATTAACAAAGAATAGTGTTTACCTTAAAGATTTCCCAAACTCTAAAACTTCCTGTTTTTATACAACTGGGTTACATTAATTTGCCATTTTCTCTAATGGAAACACTAACAGAAAGAAAGTTTTCCTACAGCCATTACACATACATTCACAATACTATACATACAAATATACAGACTTTAAAGGTCTAGAGAAGTGGCTCAGTGGTTAAGAGTGTACTCTGCTTTACCAGAAGGAACTCCTATCAGATGGCTCACAATCACCTGTGACTCCAGCTCCAGGGGACATCTAATGCCTCTGGCCTTTCATGTGCACACACCGACACATATACTCATATAATTAAAAATAATAAAAAAAAAATGAATCTTTTAGACCACTGAGGTAGAAGCAGGAAGACAGTGAGTTCAAGGTCAGCCAAAGCTACATAGCCTGTATCTCAAAGAAAAAAAAAAAAAGCTTAAAAGTGACTCTGAAAACTAAATGTATACTGATACTACCAAAAATAATAAATAAAAATATAAATAAAACAAATGTTTATCATGTCATTGAGCCACAAGAAATCCTTACTAGCTACAGCTTTAAGAAAACAGTGACCATAGCATAATGTAAGTCCTCCAAGTGTTAACTAACAACCAAATCTAAGAAATTAAAAGTATAGATTATCATCTGTCAGGCTACCAACCAAATCTGTGGCCGTTCAAAAGAATAAATGAGGTTCATTTCATTTCAGCACTCGTGCATAAAAATTAAGTGGCAGAGGTGTTGGGTTGAATATAAAACAGGAAGCAAATATGGTTTTCCACCAATTCCAATTATCTTCCTATCAGTATAAGAGGTAAGAAAGCACTTTACACTGAGCTATGGCCCAGCACACAGCAAGCTGAGGCTGGAGACACAGATCAGTGAGTGGTACAGCTGGACAGAGGAAAGCCCTCCTGGGTTTGACAGTTAGCATGCCCTCCTAGTGCAAAACACAAGGTGGGGGTAGATTCAAGGAATTACTACAATTTAAAGAAAATGTCTAGTTAAGAAATATTTACATAGCTACTCTATATGTTACCACTAACATATATACTGTAACAATTTTTTTACATTAAAGGTATTGTATACATACCATCACAAAAAGTAAGCTAAGTAAGCTTGAATATTAAATTTTATTTAATAAAATACCATTGAGGCAGGGGGTGTAGTATAGTATATGTTAGGCGTTTATGGGAAACCTGGTATTGATCTTCAGCACTGAAGGAAAAAAAAAATCAATGACATGCCCTTTCAGCTATTATTTTTAGCACAAAAATAAATATTTTAGGATAAAAATACAATGGTACCTTGTATAGAAAACTTCCTCATTTGAACACCTGGCATATTTTTTAAATCCTTAGAAACTGCTTCTGACAGCTGGGCAGGACTGAGCCTAACTGTATAAAGGAAAGTGCTGTGTCCTTAGCATCTTGGAAAGATAAGCATGCTGGAGAGCCACCTGCTTAACCATTCGTGTAAGATGCATAGTTTATTAGATAAAACCAACAGGTGAAGACATGATACATTTTCATTTGAAATGACATGATGTGACTATAATGGTAACTATATTCAAAAAAGTCAAAGAAATCAAGGACTTTTCTGAGGTAGTTACAATGGATCATATGTACTTCCAGCCACAGAAGCCCACTGTGACACAGTGACTGGCTAGCACCTGACCACGTGAGCAACAACAGCCAATAAGATCGGAAAGTAAGCAGAAGACAAAGCACCACCAGTCAACATCAAGAGTCGCCATGTAAATGCTCTTCCTACACATGAGTAAGGAAACCATGGGCACAATCTTATCATTAGCTATGAAAACCCACTCTCTATGGATTTATAGTCTTTATTAACTAAGCTCTTGGAACACAATTTCAAAGTAAGCCTTTGTTAAGTTTCAATAAACATCAATGTCAAGTTCCTATCAATTTTTGCTAAATGATCATATTTACTAAAACATAAATCCTTTAAATAATAGCTGTTTTACTCGGTTTCTAATTTTCCGTATACCATTCAGCATCAGGACACTCACTCTAACCCAAGGTCTGAAAGTAAGAAACAAATTAAAACAACTGAGTAAGAAAAAGTTAAACCAAAAACACAAGAAAGATGACATTCATTAAGATGTTAGCATTTTCTAGAAAACTTTAGGAAAATAAAGTTTAGTGAAAAATAACTACTGTTAACTGGGCAGCAATGGCATGGCAATACAGCATTCCTAGAGAAGGAAGGACCCAGTCAACCCGTTAACTCCATCAGCAGGAATGAGAAGACTGGAAATGCAGTACACAGGTGGAATTCAAAGCTCATAGTTTCTTACTGGTGCCATTCGTATTGCTGGGTGCGCTCCACAGCCTTGCACTGCTTTATGAAGTGTTTCACCAAACATATTGCGAAGTTCAACTGAGTGACAATATACAGCATCAATCTTAGGCCACCAATCCAACGCAGACTGAAGAAAAAACGAGAGATCAGAGTACAAAAATCACACGGGCTGTACACATTCTTTTACTGCTGTATACCTTCTTTTTTTTTTAAACACTTTTATACTTTTCTGAAAAACTTTCTAAGACCATGCAAACATACAATATGATTTTCAAAGTCTTCAAATGATATCTTTAAGTCAAACACTAACCAGACACACATGTTAAAATAGAATACTGAGTGTGCAAATGAGGTTGTCCTTTCTCAACAATGCCATATTAAATTTAAAAACTATTTGTAAAATTCTTCAACCAATTTTTATCTTTTAAAAAAGTTTAGTATTAACAAATTTCAGAAACACATGCATACATTATATATTTTTCACCAGGTAAGAATGCTATCATCACAGTTTTCCATGAGATTAGTGGTTCAACACAATGTTGAAAGACTATGTAAAACCATTAGTCAAGTGCTTACAAACAACAATTAACATGAAATTAGTAAATGGAATAAAGCCATTAGTATATCAATAATCTTTTACATTGATAAGCAGATGGCACAACACATGGAAGACTAAATGGTCACCCAAAACAAAGACAGCTGATCCTAGCTAAGTATCTTTGTTTTTACAAAGCTAGACATTAAAGTCAGGACCCTGGGATGTGTGTATGTTAAGCAAGTGCTCTACCACTGAGCTACATCCCCAGACCTAGCTAAGGGTTTATAAAATAATTATTCTATATAGATATTTTCCTATTTCCATTTAGCCAATCTAGCTGATTTATAAAATCTGTTTAAGTGTATCCTTAAATGACTTTTGCTTTAAATTTAATTAATATATTTCAATTTTAAATGCTTGAAAAATAATAATTGTGAAAAAGCATTAAAGTTTATCAGTTTATAGAAAAGTGACTGGATAAACTTTCACTACTTATATAGGCTATACATGAAAACAATATGCTCTAAATATAAATTTTCAATTTGTAATACTTTAATTAAAAATCTGATATTAAATAACACAGTCATATAGTAAATACATGTGACTTAACAGCTTCATCCTACTTATAGTTTATTCTTCATTTAAAAAAAAAATCAAGCTAGTCTTAACATTTAAGTTTCTCACAGCTCACAGTATTTTGAGTTACAAACTCTCTTTACAGAAAAACTAAGGCAAGCACAGTAGTGTACACCTTTAATCCTGACACAAGGGAGGTTAAGGCATGAGGAACTTCAATGATATCCTGGGCTTCACAGAAAGACTTCATCTTAAAAAATAAGTAAGATAGAGGCTAGAGAAGTAGCTCAGCAGTTAGGGGCACTGGCTACTCTTACAGAGGACCCTGATTCAATTCCTAGCACCTACATGGCAGTTCGCATCTATCTGCAGCTCCTGCTCCAGAGGATCCAACACCCTCTTCTAGCCCCTACTGACATATAGTAGGCTAAACAACCATGCACATTAAAAATTCATTAATTTAAGAAATATAAATGTTAAACTATTGTGGTTATGCTGTCTCTCAGTTATTTGATTTAGCCAATTCCTACACACTGGTGGTGTTTACTGTCTCCGTTTCTTTTCATGTTGTTGTAATTAGATACTCTGACAAAAGCAACTTCAGGGAGAAAGAATTTATTTAGCTCACAATTCCAGGTTCTAGTGGCAAGGAAGTTAAAGTGGCAAGAGCTGGAGAGAGCTGGTCACATCAAATCCATAAGCAGGAACAAAGAGCTTTCTCTGCTCACTGCCCAGGGAATGGTACCACACAGTGGTCAGGGGCCTTCCTATCTCAATTAACGTAATCATGATATCAATCTTCATGGATATGCTCAAAGGCTCATCTTCAGACTTTATTGACAACACTAACCATCACAAAATATAACACATCTCTCAGATTTGAGGCACTGATCTGCCCAAGGCCATCAGTGATCAGTGTAACCAGATTTCTATGTTTTGTTAATCACCTGAAAGTAACAAAATGCTCAATGATTTAAAAAAAAAGAGTACACTGAGTCCTGACTTCTTCCTATACACTGCATAAAATCTTGGCAGAAATCAATAAACTAAATAGACAAGCATCTCCTTTAATATCTTATCAAACTACTGGGAGTGGGGGGTTGCTATTTTCAGTTTTGGTTTAGTTTACATCTGTTTGGTTTTTGACACATGTTCTTGCTGGAATTCACTATGTTGTCCAAACTGGTCTAGAACCTGTGATTCTCCTGCCTCAGCCTCTTAAATGCTAGAACTACAAGCATAAGCCACCACAACCACCTTACTATGTAATCATTTTTGATAACTGCAAAACTGTACCACAGTAATATGTATGCACTATTGTACTGGCTAGTTTTATGTGTCAACTTGACACAGGCTGAGGTTATCACAGAGAAAGGAGGTTCAGTTGGGGAAGTAAGTGTCTCCATGAGATCCAACTGTAAGGCATTTTCTCAATTAGTGATCAAGGGGGAAGGTCCCCTTGTAGGTGGGACCATCTCTGGGCTGGCAGTCTTAGGTTCTATAAGAGAGCAGGCTGAGCAAGCCAGGGGAAGCAAGCCAATAAGTAACATCCCTCCATGGTCTCTGCATCAGCTCCTGCTTCCTGACCTGCTTGAGTTCCAGTCCTGACTTCCTTTAGTGATGAACAGCAGTATGGAAGTGTAAGCTGAATAAACCCTTTCCTCCCCAACTTGCTTCTTGGTCATGATGTTTGTGCAGGAATAGAAACCCTAACTAAGACAACTATATATTAACTTTTAGACTTAAGATTTAAAATTTTTTATAATTTTCTATTTTCATAAGGAATTAATTCATTTATTTCAAAGTAAAGGCTATATTCTCAAATAAAATAGGCACTAAAGATTAGACATCCCTGAGTTAATAAAACTTTAGTGTTTTAGTCAGTTACTAAGTGTGTGCATTCTGAAACTAGTCAATGAAATAGACATTTCCCCTTAACAATAGTTTATTAAAAATATTAAGACTAATATAAGTGAATTATGTACATTCCTCAAGGTTATTTAAATAATTTTCAAGTACCCTAGAAATACTTCTTTAACCATCTCTTGCCAGAGATTACCTTCAATATATGAACTATTAAAAGGCAAACTACAATAAACTGCTACAAGAAAAAAATCTGCAATGAACTACTGTCCTATCTGTAGCATGTTGACTTACATGTATATTTTTAAAATTTCCTAGCTGCACATCTAATTTAACCTTTAAAAAGCCTATAAAGATGATACAGATGTAATATAGATCTTAAAACTATAGTTTCTCTCTTAGTGCACATCATTTTCAAAAAGTGACAGTATAAATACCACTTTAGAAACTACTAAAAAAAAAATTACCACTGCATCAAAATTCAAATAGTGAATAGACTTTAAGAATCTCTAAAAGAAATTGGAATGTTTTAGATTTAAACATAGTACTTATAAATTGTGTATGAGGACATCTCACAGAAGCAATATAAAACTCCAAACATAATTTCTCATTCTATATAAACCCACAAAAAGATTACAACTTTTATCTTTTAGGAGAACATAATAATTTTTTAAAGCTGTAAACTGGCTTAGTAGACATGGAAAAGGTGCGCTGAGGAGGTATACTGAACCAAAGCATTTAAAAAGAAAATATATACCAACAAATTAAAGATCTAGACTCCATGAATCTAGGAAAGAATTCATATTACTTGAAAACAAACATTTTCCTACTAAAAGTTTCCAGTAAAACTCTATAAAACTCAACTGTATAAATCTGCATATTTACTGTTACAGTCTTTAACAATTAAAAGTACTTTAAAGTCAGTATTTTTTGGCCTCAAGTCTTGGTAGTGTGGACTCTAATAAAACACAATTTACTCAGCAATCTCTAAGGATGAGGTATAACTAAAGTATAACTGAAAGTCACTTTGGAAGCTGGGTACAGTAGCTCAGTCCTTTAACCCCACCACTCAGGAGGCAGATGGAGCTCTCTGAGTTTAAGGCCTGCCTGGTCTACATAGTTTCAGACCGTCTAAAACTACATGGTGAGACCTTGTCTCAAGAAACAAACAAACAAAAAGTCACATTGGCATTATCTGAGTTGTTTACAAGCTATTCCACTCAACAGATGTTGATGTATTTAAAGACTAGTCAGTATGGGTGCTTTATATACAAATGTCCCCGGATGCAGACACACTCTGCCTTCATACATGCAGCACTCCTCAGAAAGGGGAGAACACGCTTTCACCAGGCACACAGACGGACGGAGGCATGCAGGAACTAACACTCCAGGCATGCTTGAAACCCAGAAAGAAGCAGCTCAGCCACTTACAGCAGTGCCAAGTCCATGCTTGAAAGTGCTCTATGTATTCAATTATAGACAAAAATATTTCACAATTAAAGTAACTAATCACAGAATATCCAAAGACTATAAACTTGGATTTATTAAATGTTAACCATTCATATAAAGTTATCTAATTAAGTGGAATACTTTCAATATTTTGAATCAAGGTAGGCAACTAGTATTTTGGAATTACATATAAACTTATGGGATAGGAAAATCATCTTTTTTGTTGTTTTTTAAATTTAAAACTAAAGCTTAGAATGAGTCAATGTGCTGAGTCAATGAGACGATGGCCTGAGTCATTACACTGGCAAATGTACAGGTTTTGATATAAACATATTCTATCTACACTTAGATTCACAATACTATCCTCATTGGAACTAACTGGATTAAGTGTAACTTATACCTCTATCAGTGATATTCAAATGAGGGCTGTATTATTCCTAAGCATTTAGTTGTTCATAATGCAGGAGATAGAGCGTGGTTGCCGTTTCATGAATGATGGATGTCCTGCAAGGCCAGGCTAAAACAGAGACCCAACATCCTAAAATGCTACTAGCACTCCACCAAGCAAAATGAGTATGTCACTAAGTAGCTTGATCAGCAGTTATTTTCCCCTGCAAAAATACCTTTAAAAAAGAGTAATGTTAGGTTTAATTTGATAATTCCAAGGCAAATAAAGGAATGGGTATTATTTTAATTCACAAGTCATAACAGAATTTAGAAGTAAGACAAATACTCCAAAGTATTAGTCATCAAAGACTTTAAGGGAGGAAAAAAAGAAACAAAGTGAACAAGTTACTCATAAGTGTATCATATCTGCCAATGTGTAAAAGTAGTACTAAGAAAAACATACATGACTAAGAATGTCCATACATGGAGATTTTAAATTCTGCAGTCCACATCTACTACTACCTTCCTGTCTGCTTTCCATTTAGTACACACACAGCACAAATACCTCTAATGAAGTCAGCTATTTTCTCTGAAATGCTTTTGTCTCTTGTGGTATTTATTTTAAAGCATGTGTTTTATTCTAATTAAGGGGATGAAAAGGTAAAATCAAATGAAGCTTCACCATTTTAAATGCCCATAGCTAGGCTGTACTACAATTACTCTTCCTTCCAACTTAACAAAGATAGTAAGAAAGAAAGCACTAAATTGTTTTTCAGTGGCATTGTTCTCAACAGATTTTGAACTTTAAATGACACTTTGTAGGCTTATTCCTTACAAAAGATTCTATTAACTCCATCCCTCTCACTAAAAGCCTCAGGTAGAGACTGAATATACAGCTGCAGCTGGACATCAACTGCTCGTGGGATCATCTTAGGGAAGCTCTGCTTTACAGAAAGGTCTAAGTTCAGAACAGTTGATAAAACCAGAATCTTCCTTAAAAAGAAAAGAACATATAACCCAAATCAACAAAGAGACCTTTACTTGTTAGTAGTACAGTACTAGCTTTTACTTTACTTGTTAGTAGTACAGTACTAGCTTTAGACTTACATTGGTGATGATGCGGTGCAGTGAGTTTACCAACACATAGTGAAATGTAGAAGGTGAATTCTGAGCCAGGCAGATCTGCCAAAAAAAAAAAAAAAAAAAAAAAAAAAAAAAGTACATTAACAAACAGAGAGAAAAAAACAGCAAAAAGTAAGTTACTTTCAATAAAATAAATTTAAGGTGTTGAAATTAACATCAAGAATTAGAGTTAAGAAATATTAGTAAGAGGCTAGAAAGATATCTCAGAGTTTAAGACCAATGACTGCTCTTTAAAACGATCTAGGTTCAGTTCCCAGCACTCACACACAGCAGTTCACAATTGTCTAGAACTACAGTTCCAGGGGACACAATGCCATCTTCTGGCCTCCGTCACCCCCATACACATACATGGTGCACAGATATAAATGCAGCTAAAACATCCAGATGCATGAAATAAAAATAAATCTTTTAAAAAAAAGAAACACTAATGAAAGTACACCTATTCATCTTTATAGTTTCTGCATTTTATAGAGATAACCACATCAATATTATGTTATATAATACATATATATAATATGCATGGTTATATAAAACAACGATCTGACCTTAAAGTGTTGGTTGTTGTGAGGGCTTATCCGAAAGCAAGAGACAAGACAGTCAATCATGAGGTCCACATCTGCAGGCTGACTGCCTCTAGAGAATGGTTTACTTGGATTAAAAAGCAGGTTCTATAAAAATCCCAATAGAAAACAATGGCCTTTAAATAGTCATGAAGTATTTACTTAACAAGGAATATAAACATAATCAACATTAGTCACATTGATTATAATAAACTTTAGTCGCCGGAAAAAGCACTAAATACTGGTTACTATAGTCTATCGATATCATCTACGATCCAAGCATCTATCTATACATTAAGGAAACCCAGTGCATATCAGTCTTCCTGTTCTCAGTCTAATGAGCACAGTAACAACAAAAGCAGGTCCTCTGAACACAACATCTAAGTTAACTCAAAATTTAGAGTTAGCAATTATCTTCAGCAGAATATTTATACAAGAAGGTTATCCACTTAATTTTCTTAAAGTCTATAGAAGGGAAAGAACAGCATATTACCTTAAGATCAACTACCATGGACTGAACCAGTAGGAAAATGACAGAATTATCTTCCCAGTTGATGTAAGTACTTGCTTTACACAACTTGACACAAGCAATGGCAGCACTCTCAGTCAGCTGCCTGCTTCCTCCATGGCCAGCGAGTGCTTTCCGTAAACTGTCCAGAAACAGCTTCTACAGAATGGAAATACAGGAAGACAAAACACCTAGTTTGTACTACTACAGATAAATCTAACAAAGTAGCAAATTAGCCAACTCTAAAACTCCAACTATAAACACAAATGGCTTGTATTTGGCTATCATTTCATATTTAAAGAGTAAGCACTTTTTTAAAAATGCATGAAACACTTTTCTCTACTTTCTCTGTTGACTTACTATAGAGAAAGGAAACATTCCTTACTATACATTTGAACTAAGTATTAGTTGACTATATCTTTCCTTTCGATGTTACCTTTGAAGCTTAATCATTAGCCTGTATTGGTTGTGGTAGACTTTTTTTCTACTACTCTAGAGTATAGAAACCTCCAGTCTTCTAAACAATATACCCAAGGGTATTCTGTTATCTAAATTTCATTTCTAGAAATAAAAAAAAAAAAATTTAAATGCAGCTTTGCCACAAGCCATAATTAAAGCCAGCTGAAACAAGATGTTCCTTAGGAGCTCAGGGCCCTACATAGACCTAGACGAAGATGGAAGCAGCACCAGTATCTAACAGACTTGACAGCTAATAAAAAGGCAGTCCATGCAGAATTAAAATGATACTGAGGATGATGATGACGCCCAGTGACGTTGTCCAGTCACCTGTGCACTGCTTTTGTGATATGTCCTGAACAGTTCAGGACTGGGTCAAATGGTTATAGAGACCTTATGAAGATCACTAGGAAATCAGACCTGACCAATCAAAGGAGGAAGACAGACCGGACCAACTAGATGTGCAAAGAATCTCTAAGTGTGCCAGGCCTTTGTCCTTGTATGTTTTAATTTTAAAAAGCAGCACCAGCAAGAAATAAAACTATTAAAAATTAACTACCCAGAAGCAATGGTTTTGGGTAGTTAAGACCACTTGCTACTCTTTCAGAGAACAAGAATTCAGTTTATAGCACGCACACTGAGTGCTCAGAACTGCTTGTAACTCCAGCTCTAAAGGATCTTATGCCTCTGTTGGAACACAAACATACACACAGAGCACACACACATTTTTTTACTGAAAAATAAGTAATAAAAAAGCAAAAAAGTCGATCTTGTTAAAAGATTCATTTTAGTTTCTGTGCATGCTTGTGTGTCTGCTTGCTTTATGTGTGCCATGAGTCTGGAACCTGCTACCCATCACGCACGCACACATACACACAGAGCAGCCAGCCAACCTACAGACCAACCAACCAAGTGTTATGCATGCATGCAGACTGAAATTACCAAAACCAAAACTAAATGTGGTGACATTAAAGACTCTGAAAGCCAGGTAGGGCTGTAACATGATTATATAAAAATTGTACATCAATAAATAAGAATAAAGTGAACTCAGGTCCTCTGGAAGAGCAGAGAGTACTCTTAACCAATTAATAACCATCTTGAAAATCTCTGCTTTTTTAAACTAATGATAATAAGGAAAATTTAGAATCACCAAGACCTGATGATTTTAACTGATTTTTATCTAACTAGGTTATTTCAGCCCATAGAAAAAGATGAAAATTTCCAATTTTTATTCTTAGTTTTGCAGAAATTAAATTGTTAGGACAGTTATGTTTCATAATGAAAAAACATAGTCAATATACATTTCCTCAAGTCATTGTGCTGAAGCCTTAGAAAATGCATTGTTAGCTATACAATTTATTTGCAAATAGCCAGCCAAATTTAATTCATAAACATAAAGGTAAATTATATATGTCTAAATGTATTTTAATGGTGAATACAAGCTTAAATAACAGAATTTATCTGGTTTACTATTATTCAGCATTAAAACCAAGAGAGGTCAGAGCCTTTCAGTCATGACTATAACATGAGTAATCTCTGCTAAGGGCAACCAACTGTTTGACCTAGCATGGACATAACTAAAATGTACACCTTGAATAAACAAGCTGCTCCCATCAGGAGATGGCAGCCACTCGTTTCCCTCCTGACCTTGTTTATGTTGCTCTCGTCCACCACATCCTTGGAGATGTCCTGGATTATTTCTGGACACAAGATAAGGAGAATGATTTGTAGGGGCCACACTGCTGCTTTACGTTTGGTGCTTTCTGCAAAACCATCCACCAAGTCAAACAGCTTCTCTGCACATTCTGTGAAAAATACAAACATTAAATGATTATATTAGGCAAGAAAATCCTTGCATTAAATTAAAACCTAGAATTATTAAAACACTCAACTATCACAGTCTAAGAGAAGTGTAAGAAGAGCTAATGTGACACATCCTAGAAGCATTGGTATTTTAGAATCGCTGTGTGTTGTCACAGTCTCAGGGTCTCACAGAGAAACAAAAGGCTGATAGTTTCCCGGGGGTCTCTAGCCTCTACTATGCAGGCGTTCCCCCAAAATTGCTATTCAGAAGTAAAAATAGTATTTCCTCCTTAGATATACCTAAATATAGAATTCTAGGAAACACACACTCACAAGCACACACATGCACGCTGTGAGAAAGCCACCAGTATTCAATCACAACATGAAAGACTAGAGCTTCACTTCAAACTTCTTTTACCACTTGCTCAGAAGGGAAAGGACTGGAAATAATACAGAAACAGGAGAGAAAACTGTAATTCCTGTTAGAGCTGAACAAAGAAAACAGAAAAAACACTTTTGAAAAAAATAAACTGAAAAGCAGCACATTTCCCTCTGAGAGTTTCACAAGGTGCCATGCCGCCCCTCACCCCACACCCAGTCACTCTTTAGCCAGCTTACCAGCCATATCTGTCTGTGGAATTTGGTATAGCTTTGTAAATTCATCCGGATAATTTTCTACCCAGTTCCAAAAAGCCTACAAGTAACAAAAATACATGTTTTTATAGGAAAGCAGTCAATTTTCCAATATATTAAATAACACAGAATTTAAGTTTCTTCACACAAATATCGTGTTGCATTCTTCCCATTAAGAGGAAGTACCACACAAGTCTTGACTTTCTTATACTCAAGATACCGAATACAGCCAAGGTCATAATCAAAATCAAAACTTGCATACCCAAGAGGTTGAAGCTTACCTTTTCTAGGCTATTTATAACTGCCAACTGTGCAACCTTCTTCAGGGCTTTAAATTTAAATGCTGTTTCTGGAGGGAAAAAAATGCTTTATTAACTCTCAATTATTTAACAAATAAAATTCAGAACTACTATAAAATAATTTTATAAACTGTTTTGCTTCCAGTATTATTAATAAGCAATTTAATAATAAAAATAAATATAAACCCCCAAACCCATGAGCTACATTGATAGAGACAGAAGTAAATGAAAAGCAAACATGTCTTGAACATCAAGTTTTCCCTTTGCTCTATTTTTAAATTGATTAACAAAACAAACAAAAACTATAAACATGGGGACTGAGAAATGGCTTGGTGGTTAAGAACACTAGACACTCTACCACAGGGCCTAGGTTTGATACCCATCACCCAGAAGGGAGCTCAGCATCAGGCGCCCTCTTCTGTCCTCTTCGGACACCAGGCACTCACACGCCACACAGACACACGCAGCCAAAGCACCCTCACACATACGATAACAATATACATCTTATTTTTAAGTCTATTAAATAATGACACAGAAGTCAGTCATGATGGCAACACCTTGTAGATGTAGAAGCAGGATCCCTGTGAGTTCAAGGAAAGACCTGGTCTGCAGAGAAAGTTACAGGACAGCCAGAGCTACATAGAGAGGCCTTGTCCCACAAACAACAACAAAAACAAAAACCTATATGGGCTGGAGAGGTGGTTCAGTGGTCAAGAGCACTGGCTGCTGTTCACAGGACCTGAGTTCAGTTCCCAGCACCTGTTCACAACCATCTATAACCTCAGCTTCAGAGGATCCAACACCCTCTTCTGCTGTCTGAGGGCACTACATGCATATGCACACATAACAAAACCTTAAAAAAAAAACAGACACTGGTTATTTAAATGTTTTTCAGTCATACATTTAACAAATCTCTAGCATTTCAGTATTTTGAGTAGTACTGATAAATACTTATACTTAAGTAAAGTTTTATCCACCATCTTTTTCTTCAACGTAAGCAACTGTGTCAGCAAGGAACAAATACTTTCTGAGGATTTTGAAATCTACAGAGCTGCTTTTCAGAAAAGTTGTCCACTGAGCTGTATACTGACGATCTGCCACATGCTTGCCATCACTGTCTAGTAGGACAGCTTTAATTTTGATAATCTGAATACTTAGATTACACTTTATCTTTGAATTCTTTTAATTTTTAAGTTACCATGCAAAGAATTGGGTATCGTGACATTTCATAAACATGTGTCATTCTATGTTGCTCTCCATTGTTATCCCTAACCTACCCGGTTTTACCTGCCTCCTCCTAGCTGGCTCCCTTTCTTCCTAACCAGGCAGTCCAACCTTCTGCTTCCATATTGCACATATTCCATACCCTCTGTTTCCCCTTTACTTAAGATCTTTTCCGTTTCATGATCTATCTGTAGTGTGTGTGTGTGTGTGTGTGTGTGTGTACACGAGTGCGCATATGCACATAAACACACCTTTAAATTCAAGTTCCCTACAGAAAACAAAGCATGACTTGTTTGTCTGAACCAAGCTTATTTAACTTAACATAATAAATTCCGGTTGAATCCATTTTCTGGAAATTGTCATGATGGCATTTTTCTTTTCAGCTGTATAAAATTCCATTATCATAATATAGCATTTTAGTTTTTTATTTTATAAAAATATTTTTTAATAAAAAACACGAAGTAGAAGTCTGGCCAATCAACACAGAACTGCTACCACATAAAAAGGCACTTTACCAAACTCTGCTCCAAGAACATACAAATGTTTTGTTTTGTTTTGTTTTGTTTTGTTTTGTTTTATCATGGCTATAGTAATTGTCTATACTTTTCCATTTAACTATTTTTTAAAATTCCAGACTGGAGAGATAGCTTAGTGGTTAAGAGCACTGACTGTTCTTCCAGACTTCCTGAATTCAATTTCCAGCAACTACATGGTGGCTCACAACCATCTGTAATGGGATCTGCTGCCCTCTTCTGGTGTGTCTGAAGACAGCTAAAGTATATTCATAAGCAATAAATAAACAAACAAACAAACTTCCACATCTGCTCACCGTTATCTTCTGCTCCAGTTACAGAACACTGGGAAGTAGGTTGGTTAAAATAACCCTCCTGGGCAGCTTTCTGCTGAACTTTATTTTGCAATCTGACATCTGTGGCTGTAAAGAATCACACTATGCCCAACAGTGGTAGCCTTAATTGGTGAATCCATCTTCCTCACCACAGACTGTGAGCTGCAAGTGATACCAACTGATAGGCTTCCTTGTGAGACCTTTGAAAGCATTACGTGCCAACTCCAATGTCTTGGCAGTAAGGTGCCCTGTACAAAGCAGCAGTGGCACCCACATACCCATGGCCCATGATGTGCATCTTCAAGTGTTCGTTGATTTGGCCCACAGGAAACTACATAGCCAGCTCTCTATGAGCAAGAAATTAACTTAGCCTTGGCCATTCCACTAGCCTTTCCAGTTTTCCTCCACTCCACCACACAAATGCCTACTGTTGCAGCCACCACCACTCACTGTACCAAATATTCTGTATCCATTATTCTCTTTTTTCTTTTTTCTTTTTTTGGTTTTTTGAGACAGGGTGTGCCACCACTGTCCGGCTTCCATTCTTCTCATGATGGACATTCAGGCTGGTTTATTTCCTAAGCCACCGTGAATTGTGTGGCAGTAAAAATGGATGTACAAGAATTTCTGTGGCTATACAATATAGTAGTATATCTGGGTCACATGGTCTGTTATCAGTTTTTCTGAGGAACCCTTCAAACTGTCATAGTGGAGTTTCACTGCCAGGCAGTGGTGGCGCACACCTTTTATCCCAACACTTGGGAGGCAGAGGCAGGCAGATTTCTGAGTTTGAGGCCAGCCTGGTCTACAGAGTGAGTTCCAGGACAGCCAGGGCTACAGAGAGAAACCCTGTCTCGAAAAACAAAAAAAAGAAAAAAAAAAAAAACAGAAAAAAACAGAAAAATAAAAAGTAGCTACTCAGGATCCCACTAGCCCCACCCACATTTTCCCCTCTGTTGTCTTTTGTTTTCTTGACAACGTCCCAACTGAAGTGAGACAGAATCTGAAAGAGGTTTTAATTTCCATTTCCCTGATGTCTATGAATGTTGAAAACTTTTTCCAAGTATCTACTGGTCATTGTATTTCTCCTATTAGGGACTCTATTCAGCTCATGAGCCTATCTACAGACTCTAAAATGATTTTAGAGTTTAATTTTAGCAGTTATTTATATATCATAGATACCAGTCCCCAGCCAGATGTAAGCCTGGAAATTTCTTTTCCCAAGCCTGTAAATGGTCTCTTTACTCTAGTGACTGTGTCCTTTGCTTGGTAGCGATTTCTAATCTCATGTAACTCTCTCTGCCACGTCTTGGTATTGTTTCCTGTGCTATAGTCCTTTTCAGAAAATTCTTGTCTATGCCTATGTCTTCAAATATTTTTACCTGTCTTCTTCTTTCATTAGAGTTTTGATATACTGAATGTCATGGTTTGAATATGCTTGGCCCAGGAAGTGGTCTTGTTGGAGTAGGTGTGTCACTGTGAGCGTGGGCTTTACAACCCTCATCCTAGCTGCCTGGAAATGAATACTCTGCTAGCAGCCTTCAGATGAAGATGCAGAACTCTCAGCTCTGCCTGTATCATGCCTGCCTGGTTACTGCCATGCTTCTCCCCTGATGATAATAGACTGACCCCTGAACCTGTAAGCCACCCACAATTAAATGTTGTCCTTTATAAGACTTGCATTGGTCATGGTTTCTGTTCACAGCAATAAAGCCCTAACTAAGACACTGAATTTATTGTTGCACAATATGTATAGAAATCCAGTTTTCAAGCTGGAGAGGTGGCTCAGAGGTTAAAGAGCACCAACTGCTCTTCCAGAGGTCCTGAGTTCAAATCCCAGCAACCACATGGTGGCTCACAACCATCTGTAATGGGATTTGATGCCCTCTTCTGGTGTGTCTGAAGACAGTTACAGTGTACTCATATAAATAAAATAAATCAGAAAGAAAGAAAGAAAGAAAGAAAGAAAGAAAGAAAGAAAGAAAGAAAGAGAGAAAGATCCAGTTTTCCCAGCACCACTTGTTAAAGAGGGCACCTTTTCTCCAATGCATGTTTTTGATAGCTTTGTCAGAAACTTAGGTAATATGATGGCTAATCTTGTTTGTCAACTTGACTATATCTGGAATCACACCTGTGAAGGAACATGGAAGGAGAAACTTTTCACTTTTGCCTGCCTGCCTGCACTCCCCCTAGTCAAGTGCACTTCTCCTGTTGCTAAGGTAAATAGGAGCCTAAAGGCACTGGCTGGTAAGGGGTGGGATCCTGTAACTTGAGATGGAGAAGTGTAGGGGACAGGTGCTGAGGACTTTGACCCTTCAAATTCTGATGCGTCTGTCTCACCTGTGGCAGTAGTCTGCCCACTCTTAGTGTAGGGTGCGGCCCCACTGTCACACCTTGCAATATTTCCTTTTGTACCTTGGCCTGAGGAAATTAATCCTTTGTTGTCTACAAATTTCAGTGACTTTCACTGAAAGAGAAACATCAAGCAAGGCAATACTGATGCCGCTCAGTGTCTGTCGACAATAATTGCCTCTGAACTATAATCAGTATCAAGGCTAAGAAGGCTTCTAGGAGCGAAACAGAAAGTGAAATTCACAACAAAGGTGTGGTACAATACTAAAGTTTACTGAGTTTGTGAATTCATTCAAGCCGTAGTCTGGGCAATATATATGAGAATGGATTTTTAAGGGCATGAAATAATGGTGAAAAAAAAACCATAAAACTGAATCAAGCTGAATTTATTGATATGGGCCCACTGAGTTAAGGTTCTAAGTTCAATACAGACGTTCTTACAGTTAAAAAGGTATCAAAAGCGTGACTGGTTGGCTAAGCACTAGCCATACTCTACTGAAAGGGAACTGTGGATACCTGATGTCCCTTGACTTAGTATTGATGAAGGGATTTTAGGGTTCAGAGAAACTGCAATGATGGGTGTGCTGTATAAAACCGAATCCTCCACAATGGGAAGGCCCAGAAGACATTCTCTTCACTAATCCTGTGAGGCACAAAATGGTAAGAGGGGCACCAGGATTTGAAGGGCTTTGCCCCCGCTCTTCTCTTTGTGCCAGACCTTAAGGTTGGAGACACTGATGCTCAATCCAAAAAGTTAAATGGGATGGGCTTAATTAGGCCCCCAGAGTAGCAGGGCCAGGTATCAGCACTGCATTGCCAAAGGCAAGGCGAGAATATTTATCATGAAGGGCAGCACAGACAGAGTAACTTTTATGATGGCATGACTCCTACGGATCTTTTTGTACTGGCTAATAATGCTTCCAGGAATATATGTTTTTATTTTGTTTTGTTTGTTTTTACATCTATATAAGCAAAAAAAAAAATTCTCAAACAAACAAAAAGAATACTGCAGAGTAGCAAAGGGGTATCTCAACTTATCAATCAATTTCCAGACTTGAGCTAGTTTGCAGACCCCAAAGTCCTTGAATGATGAGAAGGCTAGGTCCCCCTGAGGACCTTGCTAAAATACCTAAAAGTTTTACTGTTAGCCCTTCTCCCATCCTATGACCTTTTACAAGGGTAAATGTACTCTGGGAAAAAGGAAACAATCAGGTTTTCCAGGGTTTACTGGACACTCGTTTTAAACTGACACTGGTTCCAAGAGACCCCCAAATAGCACTGTGGCCCTCCAGTTAAATCGGGGCTTATGATTATCAGGTGATTAATGGAATTTTGACTGAAACCCAAATCACAGAGAGTCTACTGGGTCCCCAAACTCATCCTGTGGTTATTTCTCCAGTTCCAGAATGTATAATTGGTATAGATATACTTAGACATTGGCAAAATCCCACGTTGGTTCCTTGACCTGTGAACTGAAAGCTATTATGGTTGGAAATCACAAATTGAAGAGACTGGCATTGCCTCTGGGAACATAGTGAACCAAATATAATACTCCATGCTACCATCAAGGACTTGAAACATGCAGGGATGGTAGTTCTCACATCTCCCTTTAACTCTCCAGCACAGGAGTCAGATGGATCATAGAGAGTGACCACTGACCATTAAAACTTAATCAAGCAGTGACTAAATTTCAGCTGCTGTACTAGATGTGATGCCCTTACTTGGATAGATTAGCACAGCTCCTGGTACATGGTATTCAGCTATGGATCTAGCAAATGCTTTCTATCAATTCCTGTCCATAAGCACAACCAGAAGCAATTTGCTTTCAGCTGGAAGTCAGTAGTATGCCTTTTTACAGTTTTACCTCGAGGTTAGTACTTATCAACTCTCCAGTCCTGTGTCATAACTTAGTATGAAGGGAGCTTGAGCATCTCTCTCTACAAAATATCACCCTGGTCCAGTATACTCATGGCATCATGTTGACTGAACCAAGCGAGCAGGAAGGAGCAACCACTTTGGAAATATTGGTAACACTTATGTACATGGGAGGATGGTAAATAAATCCAGACAAAAGTCAAGGGCCTTCAACTTCAAGGAAATTTCTACAAGTCCAGTGGTGATATGCAGAAATATTCCTTCTAAGGTGAAGGGTAAGTTATTGCATCTGGTCTTTCCCACGACCAAGAAAGCAGCACAAAGCTTGGTGGGCCTATTTGGATTCCAGAGGAGCATACTCCTCACTTTGTTTTGTTATTTCAAGTAAGGAAGGAAGCTTCTAGCTTTGAGGGGAGCTAGAACAAGAAAGCTCGTCAACAGGTCCAGGCTGCTGTGCAGGCTGCTCTACCACTTGGACCATGTGATCCAGGAGACCCGCTAAAATGGTTCTTTAGATGGCAGTAGCAGTTTATAGCCTTTGGTAGGCTCCTCTAGGTGAGAGGAGACCCTTGGGATTTTAGAACATGGATCTATTGCCATCTGCAGACAACCATTCTCCCATTAAGAGACAGCTCTTTGCCTGCTATTGAATGGGCCACCAAGTTACTATGCTATCTGAGCTACCTATCATGAGCTGAGTAGTATTTGGTTTTACCAGCCATAATACCAAGCCATGAAGTAGGATGAACATAACAGCAAACCATTATCAAATGAAAGTAGAATATATTGTGATCAGGCTCCAGTAGGTCCTGAGCAAGATATATGAAGAAGTTGTCCAAGTGCTTGTTTTCTACTTCTGTTAAAGTGTCTTTTCCTAACAAGCATGTACCTATGATCTCATGGGGTGTTTCCTAGAATCAACTGACTGAGAAAAGAAAAGTTTGGAGACCAAGGTTTCCTGATGGTTCTGCACACTATGCAGGCACCACCCAGGTGTGGAAAGCTGCTGCATTATAACCTCTTTACAGAACAACCATAAAAAATGCCAGTGAAGAGAAATCTTCATTGTAAAGCAAACTTTGGGCAGGTCACATGGTTGTAAATTCTGCTTGGAATGAGAAATGGCCAGATGTGACTGTTTTTGAACTCATGGGCTGAAGCCAACAGATTGGCAGGATGGTTAGGGACTTAGGAGCATGAATGGAAAGTTAGTGAGAAAGGTTAACTAGGGAAGATGGGGACAAATCTCTCCAAATGGACAAATGATGTAAAGATACTTGTGGCCCATATAAATGTTCATCAAAAGGTGACTTTTGCAGAGGGGTTATTCAATAATGAAGTAGAAAGGATGACCCATTCTGTACACAGTCAGCCTCTTTCCCCAGCCATCTCTGTTACTGTCCAATGGGCCCATGAACAAAGTGGCCATGTTGGCAAAAAAGAACGTTATACATGGGCTTGACAACATGGACTTCCAGTCACCAAGGCTGTTCTGGTTATAGCAGCTGCTGAGTGCCAGACCTGCCAGGAGCAGAGACCCAATTCTGAGCCCCAGATATGGCACCATTCTCCCAGGTGACCAGCCAGAGACTTAGTGGCAGTCTGACAACACTGGACCAGTTCTTCCATAGAAAGGGCAACTCTTAGTCCTTACTAGAATACTTACTCTGGTTATAGATTTGCTTTTCCTTCTGCCAAAACTATCATCCATGAACTTACAGAATGTCTTATCCATCATCATGATATTCCACACAGAACTGCTTCTAACCAAGTAACTCACTTCACAGGCAAATAAATATAATAGTGGGCTAATGCTCACGGAATTCACTGGTCTTACCATGTTCCCTACCTCCTGAAGCAGCTAACTTGACAGAATGGTGTGAATAGCCTTTGGAAGACATAGTTACAATGGATATCGGTGACAGAACCCTGGAAGACTGGGGCAGGGTTCTCCAGAAAGCAGTATGTGCTTCAGCATCTAATATATGGTTCAGTTTCTCCCTAGCCAGGATTCAGGAATCCAGGGATCAAGGGATAGAAATGGAAATGGTTCCACTCACTATCACCCCTACAGTCCTACAGGAAAAACTTTTACTTTCTGATACCACAACCTTAAGTCTGCTGGCCTACTAGCTTGTGTTCCAGAAGGGGGGAGAACTTTTCTGCCCAAGGCATAACATACATTCCATTGAACTGGAAGCTTAAACTTCTTCCTGAAAACTTTGGGCTCCTGGTGCCCTTTAGAGTCAACAGACATCATCATCATCATCACAACAACAACAGTGTTAGGAGGGGTGGCCCCTCTAGACTTCCAGCGGCTAACTGGATTGCTCTGAAGGCCATGTCTTGAGTACAGCAGATCCTTTAGGGCATCTCTTGATGCTACTTCTTCTGTATTCCAACATATCCTGAACACCAGTAGCTTTCTAAGACTTCTCTAGGACTCCAGCATAATATTAGGACCGCTGGGACATCCAGTCTGGTTCTTGGCCCTTCTGTCAGGAGACAGCCATTGCTGGACTATCTGGGCCACACCTATAGGTTACTCTAATAAATCCCCTTTTGGGTGTGTATAAAGTCTATTTTTTTCTTTCTTAACAAAAATTGTATTTACTCATATTTCTATTCATTACTTTATTATTTTTGTTCTTTTGACAATTTCATACATATATGTAGCCTATTTCTGACTCCTGTCAAACTTCTCCCTCTTATTTCACTATTACCTCTATGACTCCCTAGAATCCTATTCACACATTACATTTTTGTACTCAGTGATGCACTGAGTTTAATTAGGGTCACCTGTGTGACCAGGGGTCTGCTACTATTCATCAGAGAACGATAGGCTGATCAGGTGGTACACAAAAGATAACATTGTTTGCTCTCCCCCAACCCAAATCCATTAGTAGTTCATAGTTCAGCAAGGAAGGGGAGGACCAAATGGACCCTTCTCAGATATATGAAGACTGTAGATGGGACCAGTCTTGTATAGGTCCATTGCTGCTGCTGCTGCTGCTGCTGCTGTGAGATCATGATTTTCATTGGCTGTGTCACGGCCACATGACAGTACTTTGCAGCTCTTCTCATTAGCTTCCAGCTCTTCTACTCTTCCCACTCCTCATTCTACACTGCTCCCTGAGCCTCAGAGAGGTAGCCTGAATGTTTTGTTTTTTTTTTTTTTTTTTTTGAGGGCTGAGCACTTGCCCACTACTTACTCTCAGTATCTTCAGCAGCCATGTGACTCTAAATTTTCCTTATTCATTATACTTTTCAAAGTAGTGTTTAACTCACGAACATAAACCTAAGTATTTTAAAGGCAGCTTGGCGCTTTATCAATTTAACTAAACAACAACAGTAAGTTCCCTTCCAGGGTCAAAGACCTCAGGCATAGGAAGTTAACTAGGTTCACAGTTCCAGGCATGGACTCCCTCTTGGGGAACAGGCTTCAAAACCAAGCACAGAGCATCTGGTTGTTTCCGTATGGTTGTGCCACTACTGCAATGAGTACATCTTGCCTACAAGTTGGTATTATGGGTGGCAGAGATCTCTGCGGTGCGATCCTCATTAATGCCTTTCTCCTCCAGTCTCCCACATACAACTTCTGCACTGTGAAAACTAGCCAGCAGGGGGAGCTCCCACCTCAGTTCTGCTGTGAAACAAGACATGTTGCCTCAGCACTGGGGAAATTGGACTTTTGCTCCCCATCTGAATTCCTTTTGTTGCTCTCTCTTGACTTACTGCCCTAGGTAAGATTTGGCATACTAAACTAAGTTCTAAAAGAGAACTGGAAACTTTTAGGTTGTTTGTTTTTGTTTTGCTGTTGTTTTTGATGCAGTGTTTCAATATATGGTTTTAGCTGGCCTGGAACTAGATCAAACTAGGCTTAAACCAAAGAGATCCACCTGCTTCTGCCTTCTGAGTACTGGCATTAAAAGTCTGCACCACACAAAGTCTGAACCTTAATCTCATTCTAGATTTTGGAGGAACTTCTCCTATTTTCCCCTCAATTAGTATAATGTTGGCTATGGGTTTTATTCATATGCATCCTTTTTTATGTTTTGGTGCATTCATTTATGCCCGCTGAGCTTTTATTATAAAGGAATGCTGAACTTCTGAAGCAAGGGCCTTTTCTGATCACCTGTGATTACCGGGTAATTTCTGCTCGTAAACCTACATGCTGGTTTACTCTATGGTTTATTCTATGTTGTGTTAAACCAACACTGCATCCCTGGAAGGAAACCACAGTGTTCTGGAGTTTTGCTTCTGGAGTTCTGTTGAGAATTCAAGTTTTCTTTTTGTTGCGTATTTATCACTGTACTGCTGGCTTCACAGAATGGTAGTACTCCTTCCTTTGCTATTTTTCTGTAAAGGAAATTTTTGTTTGACTTCGGCAGTGGATTCCATCTGCTCTTGCATTCTTTGTTGGGAGATCTTTTATTACTACTTGAATTGCCTTATAGCTGCTTCAATGTCTTTGATTGCTATGCATCTATTGAGGCTGTTAATACCATACTGACTCAGTTTTGATAGACCTAAGAATTTACCCATTTTTTTTCTAGGTTTACCAACTATTTAGAATATACCCTCCTTCTCTGCACTTCACTAGGACCTGTAGTTAACTCAGCTTGTTCATCTCTAATTTGATGGAGTCTTGACAAGCCAGGACTTGCCAATCCTGCTGAACTTTCCAGGAGCCGACTCTCTGTTTCCCTCTACACAGTTCTTTCATCCTTCAGTTCACTGATTTCTGCTCTGACCATCGTTACTTCCAGCTGTCCCCTGCTGCTGAATCTGGATTGTTCTTGCTTTTCTAAGACCTTGAGGTTATCATTAGGTTATCTGGGATATTTCTGACTTTTTAAATAGTAGACACTCATGTCTATAAACTTTTTTCTCTTAAAACTGACTTTCAAAGAATTCAAGATTCCATGAACACATGTAAAATTTGTGTACTAAATTAAAGGCAAAAAAGAAAAAAGTTTTCTGTCACTGTATTGCTTTTGTTTTTGTTTCTTTGAGATTGGGTCTCTCTACAGAAACCTGGCTGTTCTGGAGCTCTGTAGACCAGGCTGGTCTCAAACTCACAAGATCTGCCTGCTCCTGCTCCCAAGTGCTGGAATTAAAGGTGTATATAACTACATCCAGCTTAATAGCATGTTTTGTAATATTAAGTATTTTGAAAACTGTATTACACAACTATTAAAACTTCTCATAGCTTACATAACTCAAGCTCAGTCTCTCAGGTCAGAAATTAAGCCACTGTTTGAGATTTTCACTCCGTCCTTTGATGTGGAGGGAGTTGTTCGTTTGTTACTTTTCTGGAGACCAGGGCTTCCTCTATAGCCCATCATGACACTGAACTCACTACATAGCTCAAACTGGTCTTGAACTCTCCTTCCTCATCTGCCCATGTGCTGGGATTACAGGCATACACTACTCCAGCAGCTCAAGGCCATGTTCTTCAAGCACCTGGACAACCAAACAAATTGATTCTGCGACCTAGAGTCACTTAAGGGATCAAATTCTAAAAGGATAACATTCTCCTTATTAAAAGCAAAACTTGTAGCTCAAGAAAACTTCCCAGGCTGGAGAGATGGCTCGGTTAAGAGATGGTTAAGAGCACTAGCTGCTCTTCCAGAGGTCCTGAGTTCAATTCCCACCAAGCACATAATGGCTCACAACCTTCTGTAATGTGATTCCATGTCCTTTTCTGGAATGCAGGTCTCTATGCAGTTAGAGCACTCATATACATAAAATAACTTTTTAAAAAATCTTTAAAAAAAAAAAGGAAAGAGAGGGAGGGAGGGAGGGAGAGAGGGAAAGGGAAGGGAAGGGAAGGAAGGGAAGGGAGGAAGGAAAAAGAAAAAAGAAAACTTCCTACTGCCAAGATTTTAAATATCCATATTCTCAGATGAACATGACAGTAAAGACCCTTCTTGATCCCAGAACTCAGGGGGCAGAGGCAGGTGGATCCCTGAGTTCAAGGCTAGCCTGATCTACAAAAATGAGTTCCAGGAAAACCAGGGATAAACAGAGAGACCCTGTCTCAAAAAATAAAATTCATGTTCTGCTGTATTATTTTCAAATGCCCAAAATCCAGTCAAGCACATACATTTCTGGCCATTTCACAAGAACATGCACACTATAAAATCTATTTTGATATCCAGTTCAAACAAGTTTACTATAACCATATCTATTTAAACCTACCCTTCAGAAGTCGTTTTAATTTTGCACAATCCACATTGATATACTGTAACAATTCTATATCGTGAACATCAACATTATCTTCTGAACAGACAGTCAACTCCTGTAACCTGAAAAGTAAAAATCAAAAGTAATTTATCAATTTAAGTCTTAGAACAGTCCAAGATTCTGATTTAATAGAAAGGGGGTTTATGAATGAAAGACACATAAAATAAGAACATATTTATTTAAAAAAAACTAAATAATTCAACCGATTTAAGAGTCATGACAAAAAGTGATATTCCAGTAAACTTTGTATTTGTATCTTTAACACTGAGGTCTGAATTGTATTTCTCACATTAGCCATGGCTCTTCTGGAAAAACTAGTTAATTCTAAGATTGGAGCATATTTTCAAATGTATTTAGGTTTCCCTGAAATTGAAGACAAGGAAATTAGCAACTATTATAGTCAAGTCCAAAATCATACAGCTGTACAATCAGACACTATAACTGTTAAACTGGGACAATTGGAGTATCAGATTTTCTTCCTTTGTAAAAAATCACATTTATTTATTATATGTGAGCATGCATTATCAATCAGAAAAACAGAACTGTCCTCTCTATCCACCATACAAGTCTCAGGGACTGAAACTCAGGTTACCAGGCTGGCAGCAAGCACCAGTACCTGCTGAGCCATCCTACTGCCCCTGCCCCAACTTTTCTTTTTTCTACAACTGCAATCCACATGGGGGCAGGAGGAGCAGTAGTTACTGAGAGAAGAAACTCACAGGTGAGCTTTTCCAACTTTTAGAATCACTTCAATCTAAAAAGGAATAATGGTGGAACAGGCCTCTACCCTGCATTCCCTGTTTAGATTATATTATATTAAAATGATATAAATATACAAAAAAAAACAGTTTACAGGAAAAAAATGAAATAGTTTACATTTGAATCTAGTTTCAGCTAGGCATAGTGGCTCATGCCTATCATAGCCCATCATCCAAGCACTCGGGAAACTGGAGACAGGAGAACACAGGAGAATTACTGTTAGTGTGGGCTACAAAGTAAAGCCTGGTCTTGAGAAAGGAGGGAGGAAGAGAGGGGAAAGAGGAAAGAAGGAAGAAAATAAAGAGAAAGCACAATTTAATGCAAGGGGCTCTGGATTTTAATTCTCACAATCACAAAACCCATAAAGAAATACAGTATGTCCAATTTAAAAATAAAGAATGATAGACTCCAGCCAGATGTGGCGGCACACACTTTTAATCCCAGCATTCTGGAGTCAGAGACAGAAAGGAGAGATCCATGAGCTCCAAGCAAGCCACAGCAAGGCCAGCCAAGCTACACAGCAAGTTCCAGGCCAGCTGAAGCTACACAGTGCGACCCTGCCTCACTAGTCAAAAGAGGGGGCGTGGGGCGTGCGTGGGGAATGTTTTTACTTTTCCCACTTCCAATTAATAATCGATCCAGAGATTATCAAGTAGGTAAAATTTTTATGGGAAATGTTGGATAGTCCAGATAATATCTATATCTAACAACTGATTGGATGACTTAAGAAACCTGTCTCTAAAAGAATTTAACAAAAATAAATAAATCACCAAATTAAGTATTATCAAGTCTGTTATAAAAAAACAATTTTCTATGTAAGAAAGTACAATGGGAGGAGGGGGGGTGCAGAGAGATGGCTCAGCTAACGGACTTCTTGTCCAAAGGTCCTGAGTTCAAATTCCAGCAACCACATGGTGGCTCAGAACCATCCATAATGAGATCTCATGCCCTCCCTCTTCTGGAGTGTCTGAAGACAGCTACAGTGTACTTAGATATAATAATAAACAAATCTTTTTTAAAAAAGAAAAGAAAAGAAAGTACAATGAGGGCTGGAGAGATTGCTTAAAAGCACTGGCTGTTCTTCCAGAGGACTCAAGTTCGATTCCTAGCACCACATGGTAGCTTATAACCACCTGTAATCTCAGCTTCAGGGGATGGATCCCTTACCATCTTCTGGCCTCCACAGGCACTGACACACAAGTAACATATATAAAACAATATAAAATTAAACTCTAAAGAGTGTAATAAGCCTACAGCATAAGACAGTTCAGCAGAATAAAGCTATGTTATAATTTTTTCAATTAATAAATGAAACAAACAAACAACAACTAAAGCTGTTGTGGGTGTTACAGACCTGTAATGACAGCTTCTAAGAGAGCTGAGGGAGGACACTATCAAGGCTAGCCTCATCTACAAACTGAGTTCCAGGCCTGCCTGAAAAGCTTGGTGAAGCCCTTTTTCAAAGTAAAAAGAAGACTACAGCTGTAGCTCAGTAGTAGAACATATGACACCCTGGGTTCAACCACCAATACTGCCCCGCCCACCGCCAAAAAGAACATCTGCTGACAAAGAAACTGGTAAAGTTCAACTCATTTTTATGATCGTAATTATAAATGAAATGTAGTTGGGTGGTGGTGGTGCACACCTTTAATCCAGCCCTGAGGAGAAGGAAGCAGGAGGATCTCTGAGACGGAGGTCAGTCTGGTCTACAGAGAGCTGGCTGCAGGACAACCAGAGCTACACAGACAAAGTCTGTCTACACAATCAAAACAATGAAGGGAGGGAGGGAGGGAGGGAGGGAGGGAGGGAGGGAGGGAGGGAGGGAGGGAGGGCTGGCTCAAATCTTCTATATATACAGAATATATAGATAAAGGAATAGTAGCTATAAGAATAGTATCATAAGATGCCCCCATGTAAATTAAACCATCACAGCAGTCTGTTAGGTGAGTGGTCCTAATTCTGGTACTAAGTAAATCAAGACACATAGCTGTATTAAGCATTTATCTCATAGATCCCATTTCTGGCTAATCTGCCACCGAAGTCAATGAAACTCTAGCCACAACTTCTATTCTGGCAACAGATAACAAACTACTAGACTTGGAAAATCAACAAAAGTTGCCTATAAATTAACTAATGCTGCCAAACTTCATGGAAGCAGCTTTGGGTGAGTTAGGGTTTTTCTTTTTTTTTTTTTTTTAATAAATAATTATTTAAGTTTTTTGCTGTAGGAGTGCTCTGTCTGCATGTACACCTACAAAGCAGAAGAGGACCTCAGATGCCCTTACAGATGGTCATGAGCCACCATGTGGTTGCTGGGAATTGAACTCAGGACCTCTGGAAGAGCAGCCAGTGTCCTTAAAAGCTGAGCCATCTCTCCAGCCCAACTTTAGGGTTTTCAAAGATGGCACATTTGTTCTATTTTACAGAATAATACACTTACTCAAAAACTTTATGGAAATATAGTTCTATAAAAACATTAACAATTCCTGCATGGATACACTAAGAAACTGTATTTTTCTATATTGCTTTTTATCTTCTTTTTAAGAATTTTTTTCCAAGTAATAAAACTAATCTCGTACTGACCTAAATGAAAGTGTTTTACTTTGTATAACCGCCCAGAATCCTATTTCCCTGTTTGCCACCTTGTTGGCTCCATCAGTGTATGGTGACTCAGAATATAAAATAAATCTACAAGGCCAGCTTTGTCTGCAGAGCAAGTTGCAGGGCAGCCAGGGCTACACAGAGAAACTCTGTCTCGAAAAACCAAGAAAAAAAATATCATGGAAATGTTCTGTTATATAAACCTTAACCAATGATATATCATTAAATAAAGTTTTGATTTTCTTTTCATAGTTTATTAAGACTGTAGGATACAATATCATAGAATATTGTCACCTACCATCATAATTATAGAACAACTTTTTATTAAAAAGAGTTCTTTTTTTTTTATTGCAAGTGAGTTCTTAAATAGCGGGCCATAAATTCTTGAATTTTAATGTATATTCCCATTCACCTCACTGGGAAACAAGAGTGAACATAATAGAAACCCATTCGTGTAACTCTAGTAAGTGACAGAGAGAGGAACCAAAGAGTAAAAAGGATTACTTTTCTCTGTTTGTATTTGTCTTTTAGTCACTAAATCTTTACGTGGGTTGTTTTATACTTTTTATTTTATCATAATTAAGAACCCATATGAGTGTACTTATACAAGACAGGCAAATCATTTTCATGAAGACAAATCAGTCACAATTTATTTATCATTTCATCCCACTGAGCACCATTTTAAACTAATTTTCTCATCTGTAATATCATGGTTATGATTTTGACTGATCAGGAAATATTTAAACAATAATTTTCTTTCATTTTTAAGCTTTATGTGTTAGGAGGTGTAGGTCAGAGGACGACACTGTGGTAGTGATTCTTGGTCCCAGGGATAAAACCCACATCCAGCAGGCTTGCTCTGTGAGGGTCTTTACAGACCAAGTGATTCCCCAGCCAACATTTTCTTTACTTTCCGTTTCACCGAAATTACATTTTTAAAAGTTTGTTTTTATTTTATGCATATGGTTGCTTATATGAATGTACTGTGCATGTATGTGCACCACATGTGTGCCTAGTGTCCAAACAGGGTACTGAATTCCCTAAACTGGACGGTTTAGGTTGTGAGGCACCATGCAGACACTGGGAACCAAACTCAGGTCCTCTGCAAGAGAACCATGTGCTCTTAACTACTAAGCGATCTCTCCTGACTATTTCATTTTTGAAATCACTAAATTAAATGTACAGTATTTTAAAATTCCACAAGATAGTTAAAATAGAAATACTGAAAACTAATATAATGAAACTAACGTAGTTCTTGAGGCCTATCCAACTTAGAAATTTGGAAATGTGTCAAATTCCATTATTTGACACAATTCCTTGTTTGTTTGTTTGTTTGTTGGAGTTTTGGGGGGGGGGTTGAGACGGAGTCTCACTGTGCAGCCCTGGCTGGATTCAAACTCATTAAAGATTGGTCTTGAACTCCTGTCTCTGCTCCCAAATGCTCAGATTTTAAAGTTGTGAGCCACTATACCAGCACAATACATTTATTTTTGAGGGGTATCAATTTATTTGCCTGTAACAACCTTTCATTATCACTGTGAGACATGGCATAAACTGTGAATCCTCAGTAAATGGGACTTTCATAGTCACTAAAACACACCTCACTTTCCAACTTTGTAATTACTTCCTTTTGTTTCTATATTACTTAGATTATTTTTAAGGAAATTTAGGAGCCATGAGAATTAGGTCATTAGAATGTCTGCTATTCTTCTCAACTATTCTACCTATTTGCATAGTTTAATCTGAAGAATATGTTTACAGTGCCTACCCATGGCTGGAGTGTAGCTCTGTGGTGGAGCACTTGCCTACATACACAAGACCCTGAATTCAAACCTTAGCACCACAAGGAAGGAAGGAAGGAAGGAAGGGAGGGAGGGAGGGAGGGAGGGAGGGCGGGCACCAGAGAGAGAGAGAAAGAGAGAGAGAGATGGCCATGGAGATATCTTCTCCAAGTCTGTAACATTATTCATAATAGTATTCATGTCTAAATATCACTATCTCCAAAGTAATTTCTAATATTATATAATTAAAATGTCAAGAAAAATCAATATATAGAATTCCTTCAAAAACCCAGATGTCATTCTGTTAACCACTCTTATGCAGACAAGAATTCTAAAATTGATTTTACTTAATTTCCCACATGCTTTAGGCACTAACCTTGTAGAAATGCGACTAAAGACTGCATTGAAGTTGTTGCAGCTGAGAGAAAATAAAACCCCAGAGGCAGAATTCCGAAGTTCGGCTGCATGTTGGTTTCCTTCACGGCAGGTGTGAAGAAAATGGCAGATTTCTGGTAGTAATTGTTTGACCAGCATTGTCTCATCTAATCTCATTGTGTCCTTTGGTTGCTAAAATGGAAATAATCACATAATTATAAGGCTTTTCCTTTACCTGCAAACATTCACAGTTAAGTGTCAAGCACACAGAGAAGCTGGAATAGAAGGAACAGCCACACAGCTATCACTCGAATTCAACACCTGCTATCGTTTCCTTGAATTTGCCACATCGTCCTATACCTGGTCAGTAAAGAAGACATCATCACCCTATCTTTACCATTGAAGCCCGACCCTCCATCTTGCCTCACAGGTTTCCTAGTTTATCAGTTGATCCTTTTTTTAAAAAATATTTATTTATTATATGTAAGTACACTGTAGCTGTCTTCAGACACTCCAGAAGAGGGCCTTGGATCCCAATACAGATGGTTGTGAGCCACCATGTGGTTGCTGGGACTTGAACTCAGGACCTCTGGAAGAACAGTTGGCGCTTTTAACCACTGAGCCATCTCACTAGCCCGATCCCTTCCTTTTTAGAAACTTGCAGTTCCCTGTGAGTTCTCAATAAACTTTATTCATATTCACTGTGAGTACACTATATCATTTAACTTCCAGAGGAATTAGGTAGGGAGCACATGGCCTCTGTATAATCTGACCAAAACATGTACTATGCACCTCAAATAATGCTGAGCTAAATCACATCCAAGTACATTATAAACATTATAATATCTCAGCCCTTGTGTATGTCAGCTTATCCTAATGAGGATATTCTCTAACGCAATTTCAACACAATTAACATTCTAAGAAATAACACCATTCCATGTATCAAATACCCAATCCACACTGCATGACACTGAAAATGTCTTCATAGCTTTTTATTCACTGAAGACCCAAAAGTGATTCAGAGGTCACAGCATGACTATTCTGTCCTTCAGTGTCTTTATTCTGGAGCAATTTCCACCCCACCCCCATACTCCACATATCTCATTTTTACATTCCATGAAATTTACTTTTAAAACTGGCCCAACTGTCTTACAGATTATTGGATTATTTCCTAAGCAGCAGCTAACTCACTAACCTGACATAGTTCTAGGGCTGTGGCTCAGTGGTATACGCACAAGGCCCTGAATACAATCTCTAATTCCACAAGCAAAAAAGGAAGAGAAAGAAAAAAAGGAAGAAAAAAGAAAAAAAGAAACCAAAAAGAAACAATTTCAAAGCAGACCAAGTCAAAGTAATATGTAAACTATACAGGTATACTGTGGAAATATGGCATCATTGTAATTAGGATATCTCCAAAGAATATCAGCAACCACTCTCCAAGATAACATTACCTCTCAATTAAAATTGTTAATGAAGAAAAAGTTGTGAAACTTAAAGAGGCACTACACCATTCTTCCCAACTCAATCATGGTTGGTCTGATACAGCAAAAATTACAAAGTACTAAGAGCACTGCCAAGGTTTCAATGTCTAAACTCCCAATTCCGCCCCACTAGATAATAGTGTTTTTGTTCTCCATTTCACAGATTAACAGAGAACACCAAGCTAAAATACCATTTTAGTATAAATGGTATTCCTACCATTTTAAGTATAAAACTTACAAATGCTGTAATTCTGGACTATGGCCAGAGATCAATGAGAATTCAAAATATCAGGGACTAGAGAAGTGGCTCAGTGGTTTGAAGCACTTGTTCTTGCAGAGGACCCATGTTCAGTTGTCAGCACCCACACAGTAGCTCACAACCATCTGTAACTGCAGTTTCAAGGGATCTGATGCCCTCTTTTGACCTCCTCATGTACCAGGCATGCACGCACATACATATAAACATTCATAAATGAAGGTAAAACACTCGTACACATAAAATAAAATAGATAAATACTTTTTTAATTTTAAGAGTTTGAAGTATTATGCTGGGCTGGCAAAAATGGTTCCATTAGTGAGTACTTACTGTGTAAAACCAACGACCTAAAGTCAATCCCTAAAATCCTTGTCAAAGTGGAAGAAGAGAACTGACTATCCAAGAGTTGTCCTCTGACCTCCATATATGTACCCCATATGCACATAAATAAAAATAAATATTACAGGAGCTGGAGATTCTGCTCAGTGGTTATGAGCACGCACTCTCCTTGCATGAACTTGAACCTGAGTTCAGTTCCCAGCACCCACGTAGGATTATGATTTGCCATCACCTGTAATTCCAGCTCCAGGGGGATCGGAAGCATCTGCCCTTTGAGGGCACCTAAACTCAAGCACAGACCCACATGTAAGCATACACACACAAATTTAAATCATTTTAAGTTAAACTTTAAAAACTATAAATAAATCATATACTTTTTTTTGTTTCTGGCTCACAAACTTCCCTAGAGAAAGTTTTGTGTGAGTGAGATGTTTTGGGTTTTTGTTTTCCAATTCCCTGCATAATCCTCGTCACTTCTAAACATTCTTTCTCTTCTCAACTACATCATCAATCCTAATACATTAAAATCTCTTCCTTCTTGTGGCCAGAGAGTGGCTCAGTGGTTAAAAGCATCTAGAGGACTTGAATATGGTCTTAGCACCCACGTGGTACTTCACAACCACTAGTAACTCCAGACCCGGGAGATCTGATGCCCCTTCTGGCTCTGCAGGCACCAGTCATACACACACACTCATACACACGCAGCCAAAACACTCATCCACACAAAATACCTTTTCAAAAATTGTTTTAAGTGTCTTCCCTCTAGATTTACTGTAGAGAACTCATAAGAGAAAAGCTATTCTGAATAAAAGCAAAATTCTGTATTCTGTGCTGAATAAAAAGAAATAAGCTAACTAGCATAAATGGAGTAGACAATTTTAAAACAAATATTCATCATGTATTTATATAAACACCTACCCATGTTTGGGGAAAATTAAGATTAGGGAAGAATATAAATAATGTATGCAGCAGAAAACATCTTGAAAAAGTGAAAGTCTTAATTGAAATAAGTAGACACAGCGACTCAGAGGCAACCTGGGAAAGAACTGCGTGGTACTCAATGACTCCTCCACATGCCTATGAAAATGCTCACATTTACACAAATCTTCTGGTAGTAGCTATCCTCAGAAGGACAGCTTCAAACAAAGAAAGGATAGATCCCATTGTCGGGGTCTGTATAAAGTTGAAACCATATCATGAAGGCAGGAAAGTAAGACTACCCTTGGTGTGCTGACCACATTCTTCCAACTATACAAAGGCACGGGTCTAAAGATATCTGAAAAATAATTAAATGGAATAGTGATTCCTTCATAAAAATATTTTCTTAAAACAAAATCTTAAGAGACAGAAATGGGGCTCAAACTTAACATTTTAAGTAAACTTAAATATCTATGGGATTTATAAAAGCTGAGAGAATAATTTTCTCTAGACTGAGCTATCAGGTCATCTGTATTAACAGAATTCATATTCATCTACCACAAAGACTCTTAGTGTGTCCTCAGTGTCCCACACTGACCTTTCAGTGTTCCACCTCATTCTCAAGACTGAATTCACAAAACCTGCCTCTTTAGAATGAATTTACTTACCCCAGCAAGACATTTTTCCAGTGTATCCAATATGATCAACTGAGAGAGATACAAATTTTTTTCAGCAGCTTCTCCAAATATCCTCTAAAAAATATATTCAGAAAATATGATTAACACTTCACTACAAATTAGCACACATGAAATATAAAAGACTGAAGATCAAGAAAAAGTATTACTCTTCCACTTTGTCTTTTACATTCAATGATACTTAAATCTATCATTTCTTCCTTTACCCTAAAAATAAATTTCCAAGCTAACAGAAATAGAGATATTAGCCAGGAGTGGTGGTGCACGCCTTTAATCCCAGCACTCGGGAGGCAGAGGCAGGTGGATTTCTGAGTTCGAGGCCAGCCTGGTCTACAAAGTAAGTTCCAGGATAACCAGGGCTACACAGGGAAACCCTGTCTCAAAAAAACCAAAGAAACAGAGGTATTTATAAAAGCCTGCTGTTAGCTATATAACAGTAAAACATGATGCTTTATATTTTTTAATATCTATAAGCTGGCCAGACATAATGAAAAGACATTGGTAGTCCCAACACTATGGAAATAGTGGCAAGAGGATTAGAAGTTCAATGCTAGCACTAGGGAAGTAAGTTTGAGGCGCCAGCCCAGAGTATGTTATACACTCTATCGGGGTGGGGGAGTGACAGGGAAGGAAAAAGAAAAGGAAGAAGGGTGTGGGGGTAAATAATGAATCAAGGAGAGTTTAAAATAACTCATGAGTTAAGAGGCTTGTACCTGTCCTGAATTAGCATTTAGCTATCGCCTCCTTTGCAAAACAATTAACTTCTTAATTCTTATTAAACAGAATGCTACTACATCGCTTACAGTGAATCTTAAGCATTCATTACTTTCAAACTGAACCCTGTATCACCTACCTACTAACAAGAAACTGACTTTCGGGGCTGGTGAGATGGCTCAGTGGGTAAGAGCACCCGACTGCTCTTCTGAAGGTCCGGAGTTCAAATCCCAGCAACCACATGGTGGCTCACAACCATCTGTAACGGGATCTGACTCCCTCTTCTGGAGTGTCTGAAGACAGCTACAGTGTACTTACATATAACCAATAAATAAATCTTTAAAAAAAAAAAAAAAAAAACTGACTTTCATTATATATTTTTTCTTTTAAATTTTTCTGTTTTCTATTTTATCATTATTGTACATGTAGTGTATGTGCTAGTATGGCTGTGGGCACTCCACAGTGTCCATGTGGAAGTCAGAGAATGACAACTTTCAGGGGTTGGTTCTCACCTTCAACCAGTTTGCTCCGAGGACCAGTGACAATTACCTTTATGCACTGAGCCACCTTACAGGCCCTGTAACTTTTCAGTGAGGTCTACATGAATGCCAACATCCCTAGAGTTCTAAAGAAGATTGCAAATATAAACTACAGCAGTGCGCCTGGGACGGCAGCAGCATGCTCAGACAGAAGAAACACTAATACTGCGCTCCACAGCAGGCGAAGAGCTACAGCACAACAGGAAGTGCATCCTGTAAATCACTGTACAGTTTATTAAACGTCCTATGCTTTTTAGAAGAAAAAAAAAGCATAAATTTAGCAAAGAAAAGAATCTATTGAACTGCCCATACCCGCAATTCATCAGTTCTGTAACTCTGGTATTGAACAGCCTTCTTAAAAGGAAATTCTCCAAAGCTGACCTGACTAGAAAACTAATCCTCAGAATCTACAAAAGTGGCTGCTTCACAGCTCAGCACAAACAGCACAAACTGAGAGAAGGAGACGTCCATCTACTGTCTGGAGAAGTATGAAGTAGATTGTTAAAAGCTGTTGGAGTACAGAGGCGGCCGGGTGGGAAGGATGGAAGAAGGACTGGCAGCTCTCAGCAGTGGACTCCCTTGATGAAGTCAGCTGACTGCTAAGATACAGAGAACGCTGCTCTCTAACACTGAGTCGCTAACACTACCCAGCCTGCTTCAGATTTGGGGAAGGCAGAGAAAACTCTTTAATACAGCGGGAAAAAGTAATCTCACTTTAGAAGTGAAAGGTCATACTCTTTTTCACCACGTAGTTTGGACAGGGACAATCAATAAATACATCTAAGGAAGCAGCTAACAGAAAGCATATTAACAAAGCCTGTACTACCCAGCTGAAGGCATAGCTTAGGAAGGAAGGAGGGAAGGAATCTATATTATGATAACTTTACATACAATACAAAAGAGATATAAAATTCTAATTCCCGAATAACAGAGTAATTAATAAGAGAAGCTTCAACGGGAATAAAAACCTGAAGTCAAAATTTCAAAGTTACTCTTGAGCTTGTCCATTAAATAACTTGTGTCTGAAAGCCTAAGAATATGTTTTCCATACTTTAAAACATGCTCTCCAAACTTCCAAAATCACAACGAAAATGAAGCAAATTCACCACAAAGCAGAGATCATGTAAGTCAGATACTCACCATATTGTTAACATTCTTTAGGATGGTGGTGAGCCCACTGATGACCAGAGAAAACTTGTATTTGGAAATGTTGATCAGACACTCCTTGTTGTGCTCGGTGCTGACTTTGGTATGTGTGTTCTGCTGTCCTGTCTTTATTGGAAGCTAAAAGGGAAAAATAGTAAGACTAAACATGTATTTTCAGTGAAAATCACAACTTTTTAGGAAATCTTTATCAACCATACCTACGAATATTTATATCTCAAACTCTAATGTACAATGCAACCTAGAATTTAGAGCAAATCCTAAGTGGCCTGTTAGTTTTAATTTTCAGTTTCCCTTCTGTAAGCCATAAACCTGTATCTATAAAGTCAAATCTTCTATCCAGTGTTTTCCAAGAAGAATGATGACCTAGGAACCAGAGCTATGTCCCTCTAGCTACAAAGTAAGAGAATTCCGCAAGAAATACACACAGTCCTTCAGTGTATGCACTGAATGAAATACAGACAAAGAAAATCTAGGCTGCAAAGCACTAATCAATAGGAAATAAGAGCAAATTGTTCAAATTCAATAAACTATAAAATCAGGAACAGAGTTAAAACTGACCGCAGTAAAGATAACCAACCACACAACCAAGGCAGTAGCAACACAACCTAGAAATTCATCTCACAAAAAAACAAATTCTTTGGAGGCTCACATTTACACTAACCTGTGGATGAGTTCAACTTCACTGCGTAAAAATGCATCTCAACTCAAAAGCATAATTCTGTACGTAAGCATCAGAAATCAATGCACTATTCTTAGACCCTGGTGATACTGAGAGAGAACCAAGGAGGCTCCTCTGTGAGACCACACCTACGACTCTCTCCACTTGAGAGGTGGTGCAAGTAAAGGTGGGAGGAACAAGTGACATGCCAGACAGTTGTAGTCAGTAAGACAGGATTAGCTTGACAGCAGAGAAGTAACAAACACAGAGGGGATGAGGTTCAGATGTAAGGAAGGCAGTGCACAGAAACTATAGAATTACATAACTGACCATAAAGAGGAGGAAGCTGAACAGTAGTAGCACATGCCTTTAAATCAGGAAGCAAAGGCAGGCAGATGTCTGTGAGTTCGAGGCCAGTCTGGTCTATACAATGAGTTTCAAGACAGCCAGGGCTACACAGAGAAACCATGCATCAAAAAAACAAACAAACAAACAAAAAACAAACAAAGAAGACTATGGAGGAAAAAAATTGAAAACTCAAAAAAAGATAATTTTAGAAGGTGAAAATGTCAACTGTGCCATTTTCACACAAGTGAAACTGTGGCTTAAGTATACTTGGCCCATAGGAAATGGTACGTTAGGAGGTGTGGCCTTGTTAGAATAAGTGTGTCACTGTGCGGGTGGGCTTTGGAGGTCTTCTCTTATGCTCAGGTTCTACCCATTGCAGAGGAGAGCTTCCTAGCTACCTGAGGACGCCAGAATTCTCAGCTCCTCTACCACCACGCATGCCTGCGTGCTGCCATGCTTCCAGCTATGATAATAATGGACTAAACCTCTAAAATTGTAAGCCAGCCTCAATGAAATGTTTGCCTTTAAAAGAGTTACTATAGCCATGGTGTCTTTTCATAGCAATGGAAACCCTAACTAAGGCAACAACAATACAGCTTGTAAATCTAAATTTCCCCAGCCCTTCCATACAATCAATAGAAAATCCAGAAGAATAAAGCTGCAAACTTACACACATTCACAGATGTGTATGTGTGTACAAATAGGACCCACTTAACACAACACTAGGGGAGTATACGTATACACACAACAGGAAACAGAAAGCCTGATGAACGAACAATCTTCCCAAATGACAATGCACTCTCAATGAAAACACAGAAGGCTTATATAGGAAAACACACACACATACACACAACAGGGATGTTGGAATAGACATACACAACAGGACTATGCACAAGTCCGAAGAACTGTGGCATATTCTAAATAACAAATAATAGAATTTTCTGCAATGATATTCTGTATCCGCAATGATCAGTACCTTGGCCACTAGCCAGCTCTACCTTGCTATTGTAAATATCTGCAGTATGGCTAGTCCAGATAAGGAATCAAATGTTTGATTTTATTTAAATTTAATAGTTATATAAGATGCAGCTATCTAATCCTATTAGGCAATGTTCTAAACCACCCAACTGAAGAATCACTTAATCCAAAAGCAGCCTATTTTGAGAAGAAAATGCTGAATTAAACTCCAAATTGACCATAGGGTGAAAAGTAGACAATTAATGGGATTAAATAAAGGAGTAAGGAAAAGGAAGCCAAGAGAACTCCAAAAGAATGAAGCCATCTTATGTTTTTAATTTTATGAACTTTAACTTCACCAGCTGGGTTACAGAAACCCAGCTGAGGTGGCGAGCGCCTCTGCGGCTCAGTCAGCAGCACACTGTCCCCCTGGACTCTCTTGTTCCCTCCTCCTTTACTGTGCCAGGCTTGGACACTCTGCTTGTGCTACACTGCTTCCCCATATGCACCTGCTAGAGCTAGTACACGCCTGCTCTGGCCACAGCCCACCAGCACCTTCTAGGCCCACTCAGGTACTGACACCTATCTAGGGATATCTTTCTTATAAATTCTATCCTTATCCCACTGGGGCCTTGTCATCCTGTGGCCTATTGTCCCCTCCTCCCTGTGTGAACTAATGTTCTGTCTGGCCACCCTCTACAGAGTAGTCTCTCCTTGTCTGACTCTGCCTAGCCTGGCAATTGTGGACACTCTTTCTGTCTTATGCTGCTCTCCTCCACAGCAATGCCTTTTTCACTCTGATCAGGCTCTTTTACCCAAGCATGTACAGAGATGCCTACTTGCTCTGTTTTACCTAATGGCTTTTGAACTTTACAGAGGGAGAGAAGGAAATAATGGAGCCAGCATTTTCTGTGCAAATAATACAACTGTAGTTTAGGCTGGTAAGAAGCGGGCTCCTGCTGAAAAGACATTTGGGAATTAGCTTTTGGAGTTTCAATAGTGGTTGCATAAATAGGGGTGAAGTGAGTATAAATAGGTTCTATAAGACGCTTCTGGGCTGGAGAGATGGCTCAGTGGTTAAGAGCACTGGTTGCTCTTCAAGAGGTCCTGAGTTCAAATCCCAGCAACCACATGATAGCTCAGAACCATCTGTAATGGGATCCGATTCCTCTTCTGGTGTGTCTGAAGACAGCTACAGTGTACTCATATAAATAAAATAAATCTTTAAAGAAAAAAAAAGACTTAATGCTTCTGTGCATGAAAACTTAGGTGGCTATTCAGAATAGCAGGAAAAGAATAAACTAAAACTCAAGCTTTCAAGGAAAAGTGAATTCAAGGAAATTCGCTTCTTGGCAAAACTAGTTTGGCTCCATGCAAATACCTTTGCCTACAGATGGTTTATATCTGTATGGTTTTAAAAATGGTAATTATGTAATACCTGTTTTATGAGCTCAGGATTAAATTTCAGGCTTATCCATCCACTCTGCCCAACTTTAGTGATTCATATATTATTAGCTTAGCCATATCCTGTATCATGGATTCCTGGCTTAACAATCTGCAGTTAGCTCACCTTTTTCATTTAACTTTGCTAAAGGAATAATAGCTTTGTTTGATTGCCAATTATAGACTTAAAATGACATTAAAATAAAAACAAACTTCATAATTTTAAGTTCATTGAGTACTACATAAAGGACTATTACATATGTAATACGTAACCAATAACACAGACTCTTCTGGGAGATGTGCTTAATATAAGCTACAATAGTCAAGGGTAGTTTAATTTTTTAAAAAATATTAATAATAATGTGTGTGTCTATGTGCCATGTACATACAATGCCCTTGGAGGCCAAAAGAGAGGAAGTCAGATGTCCCAGAACTGGAGTTTAAAGATGGTCACGAGCTGCCTGCCTGCCATGTGGCTGCTGGAATCAAACGGGTCGTCTGGAAAAGCAGCCGGTGCTTTTCATCAGTCAGCCTGTGCTCCAGCAGAGAAGACACCTCCTTAATGTGTGTATTTCCTAATACCTAAAGATGACATACGGGGTGTTCTTCCTCCTCATGAGCTATTTTTCCTTTGCTTTCTTCCTGTGTGTACACTAAGTGAAATGTAACATCACCCCTAACTTCCATTACAGTCTGAGAGGCCTTTTAGAAACTCATTAGAATGTACACAGAAGCACACATTTTAGTCTGTGACCTTTCAAAGAATTTCTGAGTGAAAATAGAAACAAACTACTCATTGTTCACAGTTCTTTGTTTAATGTTATGCTTTCTTCTAAATAACTCCCTATTTGTTGAGATCTTATAGTAGATCATATTTTGCTTTAAATAGAGATAATTCAAAGGTGCTTCTTTTTCCTTTTTCCTCAGGCAACCTAAGCCCTTTATATTCTATTATGTCCAAAGATATCTCTATATTCTACTATAGCTAAAGATATTTGTAATATAGCGTATTTTTGAAGTTTAATTCACTTTTCCCCAATTGTGAAAGTAATATACGCTCACTGAAAAGAAAGCCATGAAAGAAAAAAAAAAAAAAAACTCTCAAATACAATTATTTTGCTCAAAAAAATTTTTCTCTATTTCTCTAGTGTCTCATCTACCCTAGACTCAAACTCTCTATTGCAATCAAAGATGACCCTGAACTTCTGATCCTTCTGCCTCTACTCCCTAATTACTAAAGTTGCCAGCATGTACCACCATGCCCAGTTTCATACAGTGCTACAGATGTCTATAACTTCATGGAGGCTAAACAAGTTCTCTATATCAATTAAGCCACATCCCCAGGATGTTTATGATTCTTGTAACAAATATAATTAGCCACATGATAAACTGTTTAATGCATATCACTCTTGCATTTTAAGTTCCATGGTAGCAAGAAAGACATCTTTCTCAAAAGTCGTTTTATCCTTTGATTAGGAGGTTTTATAAAGGCAATTAATAAATGTTTGTTGAATGAAAGAATAAACCAGTAACATTACACTGCCTTTCCAATTGCCTTTAACAACCACCTTTTATTACCTGGAGCAATGTGCCTGAGACTGTGGTCCAGGAGCAACAGGTTGCCCCTGCTAGGCTACAGACAAAGTACAGACAGTTCACCGAATTCAGAGGTAAAGACACAATGACCATTTCCTTTGCCTATATTTTAAAACCTGAACTATAAAATAACCTTTCCATGATAATCCTCTTACTTCCTTAATAGGTGACAATCTCCATAATATAAACCTACCAGGCTCTTGGCTTAATCCTTTAATCAAGCATTACTACCCAGGCAACCAGTGAGGCAATATTCGTCCAGATAAAGTGGATCTCCACTGAAACACATCTGGAGGGTCAACAACCATGAAGTGAGCTCCCTACCAACCTGCCCTACAGAAAGGCGCATGTACAAGAACTCCCAATTATCCCTCATTTAAAAGCAGACTTTTACATTTGTTTTCCCACTTAGGCATAATTAGCAAATAAAATTTTATATATTTAACTTACATAACAAGATTTCAATATCCTGTGAAATCATAACCACAATTGTGATAGTCTGAATGAAAATTATCCCCATGGTTCATATATCTGAACACTTGGTTCCCAGCTGGTAGAACTGTCTAAATGCATCACTTGGGGTGGTCTTTCCGATTTCAAAAAGACTCTTTGAGATTCCCAGTGCTGCTAGCTCGCTCGCTCTCGCGCGCGCGCGCGCGCTCTCTCTCTCTCTCTCTCTCTCTCTCTCTCTCTCTCTCTCTCTCTCTCTCTCTGCCTCATGGTTATGGGTCAAGATGTGATCTCTCAGCTATTCCTTTGCTCCGACATCATGGATTCTAACCCTCTGAAAGCATAAGCCAAACTAAACTTTTTTTTCTTTTTTCTTTTGGTTTTTTTGAAACAGGGTTTCTCTGGGTAGTCCTGACTGTCCTGGAACTCACTTTGTAACCCAAGCTAGCCTTGAATGCATAGAGATCCCCCTGCCTCTGTCTCCCAAGTGCTAGGAGTTAAAGGCGTGTGCTGCCACCAACTCCACTGCTGATATCTCCGCCATCCCCGCCACCCCCACTGCCCCCACCCCTGAACAGTTTTTTATAAATTGCTTTCGTCACTGTGTTTTATCACAGCAATAGAAAAGTAACTATGACAATAATCAAGTCAATTAATGCATTCATTACTCAACATAATTACCTTTGGTGAGAGGGAAAATACAAAAGGTGAAAAAGAAAAAGACTTTAAAGCAGCCAGAAAGAAAAATACCACCTATAGAGTAATGGCAATTATAATGACAACTGAGTTCTCAACAACAGCAGAAAAGTAAGAAAAGGGTATCTTTAATAGACTTAGGAGGCAAACAACTACCCAGATTTCTACATACTGGTGAAATTATGACTCAGAAATGAGGAGGAAATTAAGATATTTTTAAGAAAAGAAAAAGAGCAATTACTGCAATAGACCCTTATTTAAAATAGTTCTAAAGAACATGCTTCAAGCAGAAGAAAAATAAGCCTAAAAGAAAAGTCAGATTCAGGCTGGAGTAATGGCTCAGTGGTTAAAAGCATTGACTGCTCTTCCAGAGATCTTGAATTCAATTTCCAGCAACATGGTGGCTCACAACTATTTGTAATGGGGTCCGGTGCCGCCTTCTAGGGTGTCTGAAGGCAAACAACTACAGTGTACTCATATACATAAAATAAAATAAAATAAAATAAAACAAAACAAAAAGTCAAATTCAAGAAGGGGGTAGAGTGAAAAAAAGGAAAATAAAAGTCTTATAAAGTAACAGAAATAAGTTCAAATATGCCAGTAATCATGATTAATGTAAATAAAATAAACATTCCAGTTGGAAGAAAAAGTCAAACTATCTCCATTGTACTATTTATAAGAAAAACTTAAACCACAAACATACACAAAGATTCATGGTCAGTGAATGGAAGAAGACCCAGCAGATACTAAAGAAACTCAACAAGAAGTGGAATGCATATAGCAGATGGCTTGTCCAACACGTGCAAGGCAGAGGGAGGGAGGGGGAGGGAGGGGAGGGAGGGGGAGGGAGGGGGAGGGAGGGGAGGGAGGGGGAGGGAGGGAGGACCTGAAAAAGATGACCTCACAGCATGAGATTCTGACTTCTGAGCACCTAATTATATACACATAACAAAACTGGCATATCTACTACTTTGGCCTAGAGAGATGGCTGCTATACAAGCATGGGAGCCTGAGTTCTGCTGCTGGTACTCAGGTAACAAGCTGGGCGTGGCTGTGCAAGTACCTGCAACCTCAATGATGTTAGGGGTATAAAGAATGGAGAACTGTTGGGGTTTGCTGGCCACCAGTCTAGCTCTAAGTTCAGTGAGAAACCCTGTGTCAAAAGAATAAAGCAGTGACAGAGCAGGACATTCAACACCCTCCTCTGGTCTATGTGTGTGCACATGCATTGGTATAAGCATGTGTGCACATACCACATGTACACAAACACACAATAAAAGTAAAAAAATTAAATCACATCAAATTCAGTGCAAGACTGCCTAACATATATTTCTTTCAGTTATACATTGTAGTAAGGGGGAAAAATTAGAATGCAGAACTTGACCAAAACAACACATAAGAATTATACCCAAGAACCAGAGATTACACATTATTTTCAAGAACATATAAAAACTTTATAAAATGAACTTCATGACTATCTAGACTCCAAGATGGCCCATAATTATTCCAATGTTGTAGTATCTTTGTGTAGTTCTTGCACCCTATATGAAAACTGTTCTCTATGGGTAATTAATATAAGATAGCAGAAGGGAGGGTGTATCAACTTCCAAGGGTCTTTAAAAAAGACATAGCTTCTGATTCTCTCAAAACATTCACCTTCCACAATGTCAATTGTCATGTGTTCAAGAAGGCCTAGCAACAGGAACTGAGCCCTTTTGCAAGCAGCTAGAAATAGATTAGATGGATTAGATAGGTTAGATTAGATAGACAGATAGATAGATAGATAGATAGATAGATAGATAGATAGATAGATAGATGGATGGGTGATTGGATGGATGGATGGATGGATGGATGGATGGATGGATAGATAGATAGATAGATAGATAGATAGATAGATAGATGGATGATTGGATGGATGGATGGATAGATAGATAGATAGATAGATAGATAGATATAGATATTGAAGTAGATAGATAGATAGATAGATAGATAGATATAGATATAGATATAGATATTGAAGCCACCCCCCTATAGCTATGTAAATGATGTCACTGGAAGTGAATAATTAGTACATGTCAAATCTTTAGATGACTGCTGCTCATCTGCAATCTTTTGAAAAACAGTGAGCAAAAGCTATTATCATAAAGCCGCTCATGGATTTTAGAAAAGCAGAACTTTGAGATATTAAAATTGTCTGTTGTTTTTTAAACTGAACCTGGCATGAACCTGTAATCCCACTACTAAGGAGGCTCAGACTCATGACTCAAATGCTAGCCTGTGTAAGAGAGTGTAAAGCAAGCCCAAGAAACTCAGAGAGAATCTGCTTCAAAATTACAAAGTAAAAAGTACAGTTGGAGACATGGCTTAGCAGTTTAGAGTACTGACTACTCCTCCAAAGGACCTAGGTTCAATCCCTAGGCCCCACAAGGCAGTTCACAACTATCTGTAATTGTGCTACTAGGTATAAATTTATTAAAAATAAATCTTCTTTTAAAAATAACAAAATAGCCGGGCAGTGATGGCGCACACCTTTAATCCCAGCACTTGGGAGGCAGAGGCAGGCAGATTTATGAGTTCAAGGCCAGCCTAGTCTACAGAGTGAGTTCCAGGACAGCCAAGGCTACACAGAGAAACCCTGTCTCCAAAAACCCAATAAATAAATAAATAATAAATAAATAAATAAATAAATAAATAAATAAAAATAAATAAAATGTAAAAGCTAAAGAGGATCAGGAATAAGCCCAGGATACAGTACTTTTCTAACATGTACTACATTTTGAAAATTTTTGCAACAGCAGTAAGTAATAAAATATTCAACTATAAAAAGTTAAGGTCAAATTTGAAAGTACTAGTAACATGAAAACCATATTTGCTGACAATACAATTAAAATAGAAATACTTTTATTTAATTTTTATTGAGAATTTCATGTGTTTACAATGAAATATGATTATGTCCAGCCCCATTTCTCCCCCTCCAATGCCCCAGATCTCCACATGTCTGCCTCCCAACTTTATGACTTTTTTTTAAAAAAACCTCTGAGCCATCTCGCCAGCCCTTTTTTAAAAAATAGTCTACTAAGTCCATTTAATGCAGACCATATGTGCATAGCTATAGAGCTATTGAAACACGGGCAACCAACACTGGCCACACCTTCGATGGTCTTTCCCTCCCACAGTAGCTATCCACTACCAACAAATAGCTCCCTTGTCAGCAGTGGGGCCTCTCAAGTTCCTCCCTAACTATGCTGAAATTTTGAATGGCTTGATCTTCAACACTGAAGTATAAATTAATAAATAAAACCAGACACTGGTGGTGAACACCTTTAATCCTCATACTAGAGAGGCAGAGGCAGGCAGATCTCTGGGTTTAGGGCCAGCCTGGCCTAGAGTTTTTCCCAGGAAAGCCAGGACTACATAGAGAAACCCTGTCTTGAAAACCGGAAACAAACACACAAATAAAGATAGCTAGGAAAACATCTCAAAGACAATAAAACATCCTGGATAAAAAGGAAAATCATAACCAGAAAACGAAAACACCTAAAATTGAAAAATAATAAAAAGCCTGGCAAAAAAGATGTCTCAGTGGTTACAAACATGTGCTTAGTCTTTAGAGGACCTGAGTTCAGTTTCCAGCACCTATGTCAGGCAGCTAACAAACTGCCATGACTACAGCCTCAGAGGATCCAACTTCCACTTTTGGCCTCTACAGGCACCTGCATCTGTGTAAACACACACACACACACATTTATAATTAAAAAAAAAAAAAAGAAAGAAAGAAAGAAAAACTGGGAGCCAGATAATTAGCTCAGCAGTTTAAGAGCACTTGCTGCTCTTACAAGAGGACCAGGATCTAATTTCCAGCATTCACATGACAGCTATATAATTCACATTATAAGTCTATAATTTTTGTCCTAAGTGATCTAATGCCCTCTTCTGACCTCGACAGGTGCTATACATTGTACATGTACATGTACATATACATATACATATACATACATACATACATACATACAAACATACAAGCAACATACTCATGTGAAATAATAAAATACAACTTAAAAATAAAAAAATAATGAAATTTCAAATATGGAATATGGTTAAAGTAATCTTTTACTATCTGCTAGGAAGAAGTGATGTATCACTAAGCGGGTAGATACAAATGTTACATACACAACCCAAGGACAGTGAGCAACAGGAAGACATGCTGAAGGGGGCAGCACTGGGGATCAAAGACTTTTAAAGACAATGTGGCATTTTCTGGTAAAACTGAACATTCTCATATACGCTAACGCTGAGCAGGTCTACTACTAGACATATATTTCCAATGGTCAGAAGCAGCGTTATTAGTTACAGCAAAAACATGCAACACGGGGTGTAGCCCAGAGATGGAACACTTGCCTAGAAGGAACAAGCAAGTCCTTAGGTTTTGACCCCCAGCACTACCAGAAAAAAAGAAGGGAAGGAGAGAGTGTATGTACTAACTGTTTATTATCAATAGTATAAATAGTGAAGTATGAAATAATCTGTAGCAGTAATGGACTCCACAAAGAACAGAAATGACACTCCAAATGCATGTGAAAGACAACACCTATAGTATTGCTGTATCATTAAAAAATGTCGAAGACAAGTAAACAAACGTGTTTGGAGAGACTCACTAGAAAGCAGGGAAATTTTCTAAACACGATTCAGGATAACAGTAAATGCTAAGAAAACCAGTGTGATTTAGGTTATCAACAAGTTGAAGACACCAGCAATGTTCTTCCCTAACCTCAATACAAGAGTCCACAGTATTACTGTTTAGCTATGAACTGTACAAACACACTTCACATAATCTTTTATTAAAAAATGTATTTATTCTTAAGTGTACAAGTTTCTGTCTGTGCACCTCGTGCATGCAATGCCCATGGAAACCAAAAGAGGGCACTGGATCCCCGGGAGCTAGAGTTATAGTTCAGTGTTAAGTCTTTATGTGGGTACTGGGTCTTCTAAAAGAACAGCTAGTACTCTTAACCACTAAGCCATGTCTTCAGCCCCACAAGATTTTTTTTATGTGTATGTGTGTTTTACCTATACGTAAACCTATGCACAAGGTGCATGCCTGGAGTCCTCGGAGGCCAGAAAAGGTTACAGGTGGTTGTAAGCTCCCATGTGGATGCACTCAAACCTGGGTCCTCTGAAGGAGCAGCAAATGGTCTTAAGCACTGAGCCATCTCTCCACCCCATTATATACTCTTGTATACTATGATCCTCCACAGTAGAAGTGTAACTGATCCTCTGTAGTTGAAAACAAAAATTGATTTGCTGAACATAGAAGCACATGCTCTACAATACCAGCATTTGGGAGCTGAGGCAGGAGGACCGCAGTGAGTTTGGATTCTGTCTGAATTCATGTAATAGATAAACTGACATTATTAAAACAGCTAAATTTAAATCAAGTGAGTATCTATGCCTAAAAACAAGAACATACAAAAAGGTTTTAAAGCATTTAAAAAAATATTCCCCATATATTTTCCATATAAAAATTTTTTTTCATTGTGTGTGTTTAAAACAGGTCTTACTATGTAGCCCAGGCTGGCCTTAAACTCAAAAAAAAAAAAAAAATGGGGCTGGAAAGATAGCTCAGCGGTTAAGAGCACTGGTTGCTCTTCCAGAGGTCCCGAGTTCAATTCCCAGCAACCACATGGTGGCTCACAACCATCTGTAATGGGATCTGATGCCCTCTTCTGGTGTATCTGAAGAGAGTAATGGTGTACTCATATACATAAAATAAAAAATAAATCTTAAAAAAAAAAAAAACTCAAAGAAATCACCCGCCTCTGCCACGTGTGCTGGTATTAAAGGTATACACTTTTGGCTCTCTACTCCTCCCTGTTCCAGAGACAGCTGTGTCAGTCTTGTCCCATAGACAAGTTGGTGAAGGTCGGTGTGAATAGATTTGGCTATACTGGACGCCAAGTTACCAGGGCTGCCTTCTAAAGTGGAGACTGTTGCCATCAATGGCCCCTTCATTGACCTCAACTACATGTATGACTCCACCCAAGGCAAAATCAACAGGACAGTCAAGGCTGAGAATGGGAGGCAGTCATCAACGGGAAGCCCATCACCATCTTCCAGGAGCGAGATCCCACTAACATCAAATGGAATGATGCTGGTGCTGAGTATGTAGTAGAGTCTACTGGGTCTTCACCACCATGGAGAAGGCCACATGAAGGGTGGGGCCAAAACAGTCATTATCTCTACCCCTTCTGCCAGTGCCCCCATGTCTGTGATGGGTCTGAACCACGAGAAATGTGACAACTCACTCAAGATTGTCAGCAATGCATCCTGCACCACCAACTGCTTAGCCCCCCTGGCCAAGGTCATTCATAACAACTTTGGCATCGTGGAAGAGCTCGTGTCCACAGTTCATGCCATCACTGCAACTCAAAAGACTGTGGATGGCCCCTCTGGAAAGCTGTGGCATGATGGCCCTGGGGCTGCCCAGAATATCATCCCTGCATCCACTGATGCTTCCGAGGCTGTGGGTAAGGTCATCCCAAAGCTGAACGAGAGAGAAACTCACTGGCATGGCCTTCTGTGTTCCTACTCCCAATGTATCCATTATGGATCTGACATGCTGCCTGGAGAAACCTGACAAGTATGATAACATCAGGAAGGTGGTAGAGCAGGCATCTGAGAGCCCACTGAAGGGCATCCTGGGCTACACTGAGGACCAGGTTGTCTCCTGCAACTTCAACAGCAACTCCCTCTCTTCCACCTTTGATGCTGTGGCTGGCATTGTTCTCAATGACAACTTTGTAAAGCTCATCTTCTGGTATGGCAACGAACACAGCTACAGCAACAAGGTGGTGGACCTCATGGCCTCCATGGCCTCCAAGGAGTAAGAAACCTTGGACCACCCACCCCAGCAAGGACACTGAGAGCAAGAGAGAGGCTCTCAGTTGCAGAGGAGTCCCTTTCCTAACTCGACCCCCAGCAGTAAGCATCTCCTCCCTCACATTTTTCATCCTAGACCCCCATCCTACTCTCTTGAATACCATCAATAAAAGTTCCCTGAACCCCTGCCCCCCGCCCAAAAAAAAGGTATGTACTTCCATACCTGGCTGGAGACACAGAATACAAATAAACTTCAGGCCAGTGGTTAAAATGAGAGGAATAAAGGGGATCAGAGGGTACAAAGAAACCTTGAACTTTATGTACAACATTTTATAAAATAAAAATACTTTTATTACCTAGGTTAGGTGGAACACACCCATAATCCCAGCATTGAATAGGCTAAGGCAGGAAAATATTAAGTTCCAGACAGGGTGTGTTAGACAGTCAGACCCATTTTCAAAATAATGAACGGGTCTGTGATAGTCAATCTTTATAGTCAAGCTGACAAGACTGAAAGCTACAGAACCCTTTCCAACATGTGGGAGGGTCTCAGAGGGGTTTGAGGTGGCAGGAAGACCCGCCCTGAATGTGAACACCACCATTCCATTAGCAGAGGTTGCACACTCACTGAGAAGAAGAATGCTAGTCTGGAGAGATGCTCAGCAGGTAAGAGCTCCAGCTGCTCTTCCAGAGGCCCCAGGCTCCCTCCCCAGCATCCATGTGGTGGCTTGCAACTGTCTGTAACACACTCTAAGGGACCATCTGATGCCCTCTCTCATGATTTCTCACAGAGAGGAGAAAGAACAGTAACTAAGACACCCTCCAGAAGTTAAACTAGAGAGATACTCTGTCCCCAAAGAAAAACAATTTTTCTCAAAAGCAAATGCCACCCCACATGGAAGTTACTTGTACCATACAAACATGAATGTAGCTTCTAACAACTTATTAAAAGTGAATGTCAGTTTTTAAAAACATTAACTCCCCAATTTTTGATTCACATCAACTAAATCAAATATTACTATTTTGAGCATACATTACTATTCTCTAACTGAACAGAAAGGGGAAGGGGTACTCGCTACAAAATTTGATCTACAATTTAGACAAATACTTTTGGTTATCAAAAAATAAAAAAATGCATATGGAACTACCCCTTTTACTATTATTGTTTTGGGATTGTAATCTTTTTTTTTTTTTTTTTAACGAGCTCACGTAACCCAGGCTGGCCTTAGACTACTCGGTTGACCGGGAGAGCTACCTGTCTCTATCCTCCAAGTGCTGGGATGACAGGCATGAACTCCTGACATTTTCATTATTATAACCGTCACTAGTTATGGGTAGTTTTCTTATTATAGAGCTGTGGTGATTTTCCCCAAAACATCAACCCAATAAAGAGGCATGCCACTTTATTATGTATATGGGAACAAATTTGGACCAGTTATCTCTATATTTGAGAGGTAAAATAATCTTTAAATCCTATGGTATACTTCCATAGGATGAAATTTTTCCATATCATTCTATAATATATCTGTATGAGCTTAAATTTTACAATATTTTCCAAAAACATTTTTAAAATATATTTCTAGAAAAGACTTGTAAATATGTACTGAAAACCAAGCAACTCAAATGAGTTAGACATGAGATATACATGCCTCAGCATACAAAACACAATATACAATTTACGAAGATTAAAGTATTGAAAACTCCCTACACTTAAGTCCAAAGAAGATAAGGAAAGCACCACTTTGAAAATTATTAATACATGAATTGGGGGCTGAAGAGATGGCTCAGCAATTAAGAGCACTGGCTGCTCTGTCAGAGGTCCTAAGTTCAATTCCCAGCAACCATATGGTGGCTCACAACCATCTGTAATGGGTATCTGATGCCCTCTTCTGGCATGCAAGTAGATGTAGATACAGTTGAGCAATCATAAAAATTACAAGCAAACAAAAAAATATACATGAATTATTTGAGCAACTACTACTAGCAAACTTTAAATATAGGCATGGAGTATAGTTTAGTACTATTTTGATGTTAAGTGTCCTAGAGTTAAAATTTATATTACCACTTAAAGATGTTAGCTCTTACTCTTAAAGGTACCCTGAGGCATCCTGGGACAGGGCACTATGACTGCAACTAAGCATCAAATGTTTCTCTTCATGTCCCCCCAATTATATGTATGTATGGACAAAGAAAAGGCAGGGAGAATAAATGAAAATATATAGAAGTAGAAAAGCACTGTGGTGCTGAGCCTATAATCCTAGCTCTCCAGGGTGTGGGAAAAGGATAAGCTTGAGTTTGAAGTCACTCTGAGTAAAATATGGAAAGCCAATCTCAAAAAATATTCCCCAAAATAACAAAAACAATGTAGACAACTGGTCTATCAGGGTAAGGTACCAAGAAAGCACCACCTATACAGACCAGCCTTCACATCTGCATATGTTGTTATAGTAGCCCAAGAAAGCACCACCTATACAGACCAGCCTTCACATCTGCATATGTTGTTATAGTAGCCCAAACAAAGACAGAAGCTAGGACCAAAGAGTAGAGTTGTTGTTATAACATAAATCTAACTGCAGAAGCAACTTTGGAACTGGGTAATAGGTACAAGATGGAAGAATCTAGACATGTGTGTAAAAAAAGCCTTGTCGCTATGAACAGAGCCTTCTGGATGATTCTAAAGCGACCGCACAGAAGCTCACTACACAGACTGCCTCTGTCTTCTCAGAGATTACACAGATGCTTTTGAATGAAATGTTGATAGAAATATGAACAGTAAAGGTCATTCCGATGAGGTCGCAGAAATGAGGAACATGTCACTGCCAACGGGAAGAACACAGAGCCTGTTACAGAGAAGCAAGGACTACTGTGCAATAGCAGAAAACAGTCCAGCATGCTCGAGGATCCGGGTTCCACATACAGCAATGAAAATAAAAATAAAAAGTGGTAAAGAGCCATTATGAACTGAGTCCTATCCTGACGTTTTACAGGAAATAGGATTCATGAGTGGTAAAATTAGATGTCTGGCTGATGAACTATGTAAACAAAAGCAGGAACCACAGCATGGCTTCTCTTGACAGCATCCGAGTAAATCCAAATAGAAAAGTGACTTAAAGATGAAATTTACAATCAAAAGGAAAGCAAACATGTTATTTGGGAGCTTCTTCCTGGCCATGATGTAAAGAATGAGAATGTATGTCTGGGAAAGCAACTCCCACAGATCTATGACGATTTTTTTAACAGATTCGTAGGGGCCAGAGATGAAGCCATCAAGGTAACAGAAATAGCCACAAAGGCATTCAGGAAGTTATGGGTACTCCTCCTCCTGTCAGGCTCAGAAACCCATAGCTTGGAAAAGATCCTGTCAAAAGAAGGGTTTGGGTGGCCAAACTTTTGACTCTAGCCTGGAAGAGCCACAGACCAGCATTCCAACCCATGCCACACAGGCTGCACCCACCCAGCAGAGCTATTAACACCAAGACTGCCAAAGTTTTAAAAGCTCAAATTCTACACCAGGGGGTGTGAAAGGCAAGATGTGGAGTAAAACTCGTTATTCATGAGCCTTAAGATACACTATTTTACACTGCTGGGCTTTGGATTTCCTTATGCAACACCTACAATCCCTTTCTTCTTTCCTCTTTCTCACCTTTTAGGAATAGGAATGCTTATCTTCTGCCTGCCCCAAACTTGCATCTTAGGAGCAGATAACTTAATTTCACAAATTCACAGCTGGGCAACTTGCCTCAAGATGAACAGCATCTTGACTCTCGCCTATGCTCACTTAGATGAGAATGAAACGACTCTAGACTTCAGACATATGGTGCTACTGGAATAGAGCAAACATACTCTACCTACATATAACAAAGACACCCTATTCATATGTTGAAACTTAGCCCTCATTGAAGGTTTTACAAGAATGGAAATCAGGTTATAGAGCCCTCAAAGAATGATTATGTCCTAAGAGGCCCAAGTGAAATGAACATGATGGCCCATGCCTCGAATTTTAGCACATGGAGGTGCAGAACGAAGAGGAACTGTGAATTAAAGGCCAGCTTGGGCTACACAGCAAGTTCAAGAAGCCAGCCTAAGCAACATTACCTCAAAAAGACATAAATAAAAGAGAGCTAAAGATGTGCTCAGTGGGATAAGGCTCCCCTAGCGTATGTAAAGGCCAGTCCGGGGCTTAATCTCCAGAACCATGGAAAATACAAATGAGGCCTGTGTGAAGAAAGGACAAGAAGGGACATTTAGGAGGCACAAGCCCTTTGACACCAAACCTGCTGTGTCTTACTCTTCACCCTTCTCAGCCACCAGGAGTGTGATGGATGAATTTCTACTTCCTATTGTACTAAATTTACTACAGCACGTTAAATAAATAGACAAAGATACTTTCCAAAACAACTGCCTCCAAAACTACCAGTTTAGTTAATTATCCCATTATCTTCACTCAGAAACAAATATTTTCCTAATATTATTATTTAAAAAGCCAGCCAACAAATTTCAAAATCATTCCTCTTCTGGTCACATTAACATAAGACACCCTGTCTGTCACTGAGGTTAAAAGGAAGACGGAGAGCTGGGGAGGGGCTCCGTTAGTGCAGTGCCCGAGAGACCTGAGTTGCTTCTTCCAGAATCTTTACAAAGAGCTGAGTAAAGTAGCACACACCGAGAATCCCAGCACTTGGGAAGCAGGGACAGGAGGACGCCTAGGGCTCGACTGTTAGTCAGGTAAACATCCTACCTCACAAATGACGTGGGGGACTCAGTGAGGTCACCTCTAACCTCCCACACGGGCAGGAAAGAGCAGAGAGGAAGGCTGGAAGAGAACTTTTTAAAAAGAATGACTAAAAGGCTAACCACATTTAATCAGATTTATAAGTGTGCTTTGTTAATTCACCACAAAACCAAACAGGGACAGTTCAATGTTTATGAAGCTAACACGTGTGATTAAAAAAAAAATCTTTTTTTGGTTTTTCAAGACAGGGTTTCTCTGTGTAGCCCTGGCTGTCCTGAAACTCACTCTGTAGACCAGGCTGGCCTCAAACTCAGAAATCCACCTGCCTCTGCCTCCCTAGTGCTGGGATTAAAGGCATGTACCACCACCACCCGGTGGGATTCAAATTTTTAAGACATAATAAAATACACTGGCAAAGTTCACAATTTATCAATTTTAATAAGCTAAAATAACAAAAGGCAACAGTGAAGATTCTCATCTAGATTTTACCTCCTTCACAGTAGCCGAGAAAGTAGGTTCTGATTAACAAAGATGCTATGTGTTACCTGTAACATGGCATATATAACAGTTGAAGCACCTGCCACTATGCTAATTTTTATAACTTAGTTCAAACCAGAAGCTGGAGCTATTTAGCAGTGTGTTAATGGCCATTTTCTTTATTGGACTGAATGAAAGAGAACTTCATTCATAAAACGGCAAGATGCAGATTAAAATAAACTTGGAATAATCACGGAGAACAGAGCCAGAACAAGTTTAACTTCCAGGCCTGAGTCTGGAAGCCCTTTCAACTTCACACTCAGTCTATTTTTAACTAGTCTACTTTTAACACCCCAATGCTAAAATAATACCATTAGAGTCAATGGACGGGGAGAGAGAGGTGTTGAGAGCTGGGATCCATGGAAATACCTATATTCCTAACACTGGAAAGAACTGAAACAGGTGGATTACAAGTTAGGAGCCAGGAAATACTGAGAACTTATGTGCCCCATACCCATTTAAAAAGATATACATATACATAGTGACCCAGCACGCCTTTAATCCCAGCACTCTGGAGGCAGAGGCAGGTAGATGTCTGAGTTTGAGGCTAGCCTGGTCTACAAGAGCAAGTTCCAGGACAGCCCGGGCGACAGAGAAAAATCACTGTTTTGAAAAAAAAAATTACTAATAAACTTGCTTAGGAAATATTATGTTACAGAACAAAGAATTTAGCTAAAGGACTGCTGCCTCCAGCAGGACTGGAAGATTGGTGTACTCCACCAGACTTGTTAGACAATGTGAGAAAGAAAACTTTGTACTGTAATTGAAGTTTGGGGTTGCTAAGAATGTTTCTGTCGAAGTTTATTCACCAAGATTGATCTCCAAAGAGGCTCCATTCCCATAACAAAGAGACAATTCTGACTTACAAACAGCCATTAGGCCCATCCCTGTATCAAAGAACATAATTCTAAGGGACAGCTCTGGGGAGCAGCTCAAGATCACAGCTATCTTAAGTCCTGGTCAGCCACCGAGTCCCCTGTCCGCTTCACAGAGAAAACATAATTCTGCAGGTGGGTCAGAAGAATCTGGGTAACAACTATTTTTAAAAACAGCACTACTAAAAAAATAAAATAAAATAATAATAATAATAAAATAAAAAAACAGCACTACTGTACTTACGAGTCTGACAATATCTCTCATCCGTTCCAAGTGTAACCTGGGGCTAGACCTGAAAAGGACTTAAGGATGAGTGTGTGGAATGCATAAGCCTAATGTGTCCATGCTAGTGACATCTTCTATTTGAGGCTGGCCGGTCTTTGGGCATTAGCCAGAGTCAGCCAAGTGCTATTAAGAAGCCTCTCCTTCACCTCACTAAGCTCAGTGCACAGATGATTTATTCTTTCTCTAACAGTAGCATACGCCTGTAATCTTTGAGAAGAGCACAGACGGGAGAATCGGGAGTCACAGGAATCCCCAATACACAGTTAACTCAAGGCCATCTTCAACTTCAAGGACATGACTCAAAGTCAAAGCATAAAAAATAAACCGTGTGTGTGTGTGTGTGTGTGTGTGTGTGTGTGTGTGTGTGTGCGCGTGTGCCTTCTTGCCTGCCTTCTTGCCTAACCTGCCTGCCTGCCTGCCTACCTGCCTGCCTGTCTGTCTTCTGGTGCAAGAGATCAAAATCAAACCCTTGCACTCTACTACTAAGCTACATCCCTATCTCAGAAAACATGTTTTATATAAGACATTCATCCTTAACTTACCTGAAAACTAACCAAGTGAAACTATTGAAAAGGAAATAAATATTCCTCTAAACCAGTGGTTCTCAACCTTTCTAATGTTGTGGCCCTTTAAATACAGTTCCTCATGTTGTGGTGACCTTCAACCATAAAATTACATTCACTGCTACTTCATAAATATAATAGTATGAACTGCATTGTAAATATTTTTGGAGACAGAGGTTTGCCAAAGTGGTCATGACCCACAAGTTAAGAAAGGACCATTGCTAGAGACCATAAGCAAACAATTCAACGACTGAAGAGGAAAGGATGAAATTGTGAACTGAAGTTAATATGTAGTCAAGCCAAATAAAACAACGCACAATTATCAAGACTCTTTCTGAACAAGTTGAAAGTTGGGATGTGGATTAATGAAAGAACACTTGCCTAGCATGAGCAAGGTTCTGAGGTCCATCTCCAGCACCATAATCAAAGGGAAAGGGTCTCTAGCCCAAGGAGTACATTTGCATCCTAGCACTGCGGAGGTGGAGACAAGCAAGATTCAAGGGCTCACTGGCCTATCCCAATCTACCAGTCTGGGTCCCAGTGAGAGACCCAGTTGAGAAAAACCAAATGTCTTAATTAGATTTCTAATGCTATGATAAAACACAATTACAAAAGCAACTTGGGGAAGAATTTCTTTCATTTTACAACTCTCAGGTCATACTCCATCACTGAGGAAAGTAAAGGCAGGAACTCAAAGCAGGAACCTGAAGGCAGGAACTGAAGCAAAAACCATAGAGGAAAGCTGCTTACAGGCTTGCTTCTCACTGCTTGCTCAGCCTGCTTTCTTATACAATTCAGAACCACCTGCCCAGGGGTGGAGCCAACCACACTGGGCTGGATCCTCCCATATCAACTAACCACGCTTGCCTAGAGGCCATCTGATGGAGGGGCATCTCAACTAAGGTTCTTCCAGCTATCTAGTTTGTGTCAAGGTGACAAAAACAGAACAAAGCAAACAAACAAACAAACAAATGGTAATAATTAAAAACCAACCAGGACTAACAAGATAGAGAGGGAGAATTTTCTTTTGGAGTATGGTCCATGGTATGTTGTCTATAAGCCAATGTTTGGTCTTACATCACACACAGGCAGTACTAATTAGACTCAGTGGGGATAGAAAGGCAGGCAGGCAGGCAGGCAGGCAGGAGGTTAAAGGCAGGACATGAAGGTAGGCATGAGTTGGAGGATTCAGGTATAAAACTACCAAAGAATAAGTAAAATAAATAAATAAAGTAAAAGGTGTATAGTTCCTGAGGAACGGTACCTTAGGTTGACCTCTGCTCTCACACATAAGTGCACATGTACACATCTGCAGATATACGAACATGCACCACCACAACTTTTTTTTTCTTTTTTTTATGTTTTTTTAATTGGGTATTTATTTCATTTACATTTCCAATGCTATCCCAAAAGTCGCCCACACGCTCCCCCACCAACTTTTTTTTTAAGTCCTGTCATTCACAACTTTTCCCAATTTTCAACTAGCTTACTCCCATTAGTTTCTTCCTTTCCTTATTTAATCATCTAAGCCTTCCAATATCATCTCCTACACAAATCTCACATTTAGGCTCTCTAAATTCCTACATTCAATTCCCTACTTCAGAACTCCATTCCCATTACAATTTCTTATTCTCATTGTCTTTAATACTGTCTCCTCAAATCCATCTCCAGTATAACCATAAAGAAACTGTTTAAAACATGTGACCATGGCATTCAGAACTCCATTCCCATTACAATTTCTTATTCTCATTGTCTTTAATACTGTCTCCTCAAATCCATCTCCAGTATAACCATAAAGAAACTGTTTAAAACATGTGACCATGGCATTCATACTTAAAGCCTTTCAATGGGTCTCTGTCACACACACAATAAAGTCAAACTCTTTCAACAGTTGACTGCCTGTCACAAATCATCTAAGCTAGAATTGTGCTGTGTCTAGCGAGATTAATAGGGCACTATTAAAAACTTGCATTCTTCAGACCTAGAGTGATTTCTGTAGGATAAGGAAAATAAAATAAATTGTTCGCAGAAAGTTTCCACTATCTGAGCTGCGGCTGGAACACTTCCACCTTACCAGGTCCACTGACACTTTTAAGAATCCACTTTATTTTGTGATTATCCAGAAAGCTAAAGAAAAAAGTTCCCCTCAAATTCTAGTTCCCAAACTGCATTTAGAAACATTTATTCATAAGACAACATGTAGATTAAAAACATATAACACTGAATAAAATTATTTTTACTTAGTTTGAAATAGTAAAAACCAGTTCATATTAGTTAACAGATGTACCATATTTGAAAGACATTTTTTTTTAGAATTCAACCAAATTCTAGTCTACAAGTGTTGATACAAACTTTTATTTATTTTAAATGTCAAATGACTGTATTTATGATGATTTGATTAGAACAAGATGAGAATGGGGGAAAGGGCCAGTCTAGGGCCAGCAAGATGGTTCAGTGGGAGAATGTGCTACTGTGCATGTCTGAGAACCTGAGTTCAATCCAGGGATCACATGTTGGAAGCCAAAAGACCAACTTCCATAGCTGTCTTCTGACCTCCACTAGCACGTTATGGCACATGTTATAATAATTAATACAAAACAGTAAATAAAAATATAAACTCTAAAAAATTAAGAGCCATTTTTTAATCTCTTAAGACTTGACATGTGCCAGACAGTTCTCTTAAAAGCACAGAAAATCATTTCTCATAAATTCATTCAGTAAATTTTTAGTTTCTTCTATGTGCATGCCACATATACAATAGAGGGGAGCACAAATCTTTGTCTTTCTGGACTATGTTTAGTAGAGAAGATAATTAGCAAACATGGCTTTAGAGTTCTAAAATGAAAATTCCCTAACACTAATGAGAAGTACGGTTTTATAAGTGGTTATGTCTTAATAGATCCTTGAAGAGAACTTTATAGTTTTAAGTTCTTCTGTTCCAACTCTCTCAAGATTTCCACTGTGATTTAGCAGGCAAGGTGGATAGGTTCTAACTAGCTAGATGCTCAGAGCCCAATTATTTATATTATTCTTCTGAAATACATACACAACTCTTCAGTTGAAAATGACTAGGACTAATAATAAAAAAGTAAGCCTTTTGAGATTTGGTAGGGTAGGGCCTAGAGAGACGGCTCAGCTGTTAAGAGCAGTTACTGTTCTTACAGAGGACTTGGGTTCAGATCCAAGCACCCACATGACAGCTCACAACTCTTTTATAATTCCAGTTCCAGTATTCAGTGCCCTTTTCTGACCTTTGCATTCATCAAGCACACACATACATGGTAACATATACACAGGCTAATAAATATAAGTACAAAAAATTAGATTTGGCAAGCTATAATAGTATCAACAATGTAATTCATAACAATGGACTTTAACAGGTAGAGGTCTACAAAATTTGAAACAATGGAAAGGTAACAAAGAGCCTGGCGGTGGTGGCCCACACCTTTAATCCCAGCACTTGGGAGGCAGAGGCAGGCGGATTTCTGAGTTCGAGGCCAGCCTGGGCTACAAAGTGAGTTCCAGGACAGCCAGGGCTATACAGAGAAACCCTATCTCAAAAAAAGAAAGAAAGAAAGAAAGAAAGAAAGAAAGAGAGGGAGGGAGGGAGGGAGGGAGGGAGGGAGGGAGGAAGGAAGGAAGGAAGGAAGGAAGGAAGGAAGGAAGGAAGGAAGGAAGGAAGGAAGGAAGGAAGGAGAAAGGTAACAAAGATAAATTTGTATGGGTAAAATATAATTCAAAATTCACTAGTTTACACTTACTGTAGCTCCCGACTAATTCTTCAACTATGAGTCATGGGGATCATGAAAATGCTGGCAATAAGGAAAATTTTCTCAGGTGCAACAATCAAAAATGAATTGGTGGTACTCACTCCTGTTGCATCATGGAACTTCACTGCAGTCTTGAAACAAAGTGCACATGCCATCATGCCAAACACTTAGAATACCTTGGACAGGATCTAGATTACTGTGCATTATTAAGTGTAATCTTTTCATTATACATACAAAGTTTTCTGTTCTTATAGAAACGCAATGGTTTAATTATAAAAAACAATGGCTTGCAATGTTTTTCTACCATGATCCCTCATCATGCAAATATCAAATCAGCATATCTTTGGATTGAATTATATTAGAATGTTTGACTTTAAAAATTATTCTTGGAGTGAGCTACGGATGGCTCAGTTGGTAAAACACTTGCCATGAAAATGTAAGGAATAGAATTCTATCCCACCAGCCACAGCATACATCTAAAAATCCCAGTGTTGGGGAGGGAGAAGAAGGTGGACCACTGAGGCTTACTACAGCCAAGCTACTCAAAATGATCAACTACAAGTTTAAGCCAGAGACCCTATCTCAAGGATTAAGGCTGAGAGCAATTGAGGAAGATACCTGACATTGGTCCTCTAACATACAACTTTTCTTTGAGTTGCTGTTTTAACCCACACACATCCCCACACACACACACAGACACACACCCACACATACATGCACACATACACGTACACACACACACACATGCGCACACATACAAAATTCCATTTGGAATTACAAGAGAATTTCCAACAATTCTGAAATGACCCTAAACATATCTCTGTCATTTTGAACTACATATGTGTTTATGCAAATCAGCATTTTGAACATGACAATTATAAATCAAAATGTCAATTACCTCTGAAACACAATGAAGATGTTCTATGCTCTGCTTATCAAATACTCCAAGGTTTACTTTGATATAAAAATAAACACATCCATTGCACTATCATGCATATTTGCATTCATTTTAAATGATTTTAGTTTTATTATTTTTATGTGCATTGGTGATTTGCCAGCATGTATGTCTGTGTGAGAGTGTCAGATTGGTGTTTTGCCTGCATGTTTGTCTGTGTGAGAGTGTCAGATACCCTGGAACTAGAGTTCCAGACAGTTGTGAGCTGCTATATGGATACTGGGAATTGAACCCAGGTCCAACAGAAGAACAGCCAGTGCTCTTACCACTAAGCCATCTCCCCAGCCCCTTGCATTCATGTTAAATAAATGGTAAAATCACATGTATGCCAAAGAATTGTTTTTAAAATAATTTTTTTATTTACTAGGAATAAATGTTTCATTCATATATATGAATGGGCTGTGTAAATTTTTCTCTGGCCATGTTAACAAGGAGAAAAGATTTTGGAAGCTCTGCTCTATGTTGTTCATAGGGCAATTTAACTTTTTTTAAAGTCTATAACTTATAACTACTTTGTTTTTCTTTCTTTTTTTGAGACAGGGTGTTACTATGTAGTCCAACCCTCCAGAACTCAGCATCTTGAGTGCTGAGACTATGGGCGAGGAACCAGCCAGGTCTTGCTCCCACCCCTAAATTAAAAAATAAAATGTTCACAAAATATTAATGAAAGTTAACTACTAATTACAGTGGACAGTAACATACTTTTTTTTTTTTTTTTTTTTTTTGGTTTTTTCGAGACAGGGTTTCTCTGGGTATCCCTGGCTGTCCTGGACCTCACTTTGTAGACCAGGCTGGCCTCGAACTCAGAAATCTGCCTGCCTCTGCCTCTACCTCCCAAGTGTTAGGATTAAAGGTGTGCGCCACCACGCCCGGCAGTAACATACTTTTAGGGAGAAAATAAGTCATATGTATACATACACATAGAACTAGCATATATATGTTCATATAAACATGTTCTAGACAGCTTTGCATCTCCTCCTGAAATGCTTCTGCCAGCATCATTAAAGGCCTTCGGAGACACACTGTTTGTGACTAAACGCACTGCTAACAGTGCCCCTGAACAAACTCCCTTCCTACGAGAAGGAATGCAGCTGGGCTCTGGACTTAAGATGACCTGGTTTCTGGCATGGGCCATCCCCCAAAAGCAAGTGTCCTAGTAGGAAATGGGAGTTGAGAGATAATTCCACAGGGCTGGCGCTCCTATCTAACAGAGCGCACTTACTCTCTGAATCAATCGTGCTTTCTCCATAGCCAGAGAACAGAAGCCTGGAAATAAAGAAGAGCAGGAGCTGTTCTCACACAGTCTGAAAACGCTCCTGGCAGTTAGGCTTCTAATACTTCCAACTTAGACATCTGTAGTTTACATGCTTTGATTCCTGAGAAAGAAACAGTACCAGCATAACCCACTGAAAGATGACACTGCTTAGCCACCAAACCAGGCTTGCTCAACCTCAGCAGTACTGACATTTTTGACTGGATTAATTCTGTTCTTCACTCCCCCAAACACTGTCAGATCCAGGTCAGATCTCTGACCTCTACCCACTCTACCCACGTGATACCATAAGCCTCACCTTCTCAAACTTGTACCTATTACAAATATGTCCAACTATTGTCAACTGTCCTCTGGAAACTCCTGGTTGAGAATCACTGCACTATATCCATAGTCAAAGGTCACTCCATTAAATGGTGTAACCTATGCCATAACCAAGGAGATAAAGCACTGCTACCATATAAAGGAAACATAGAAGATTGGAACCTTGAATCTAAGAAATGTCTCTAACCTCATATTGTGTAAGACCAAAAGTTAATGAAAATCACTACACTACACTACACTACACTGCAGTACACTACACAACACTGCACTTCAGTAGACTACACTGCAGTATACTACACTGCACTATTCTGTACTGCAGTACACTGCACTGCTGTACATTATGCTACACTACACTGCAGCACACTATAGTACAATGCACTGCAGTATACTACACTGCACTATGCTGCACTGCAGTACACTGCACTGCTGTATATTACACCACACTATACTGCAGTAAACTACACTACACTGCATTGCAGTATACTATACTACATGCATACACATGCAGCAGGCACCCAGGACAGACTCATATTCTCCGTGATAAAGGTTTGGATTACCACAACAGCTGAGGTCCAAAATGATGGTCAAGAATATATGAATCAGGAAGCAATAGAAAGAAATTACACCTAACAATCCCCTGTCTCCACTCCCCTATCATGCTGAAGTTACAGTTGCAGGCACATATGTGGCCACCCTGGCCTTTTCATCAGCTTTGGGCTCCACACTCTAACCCTCATGCCTGCACAGCAACTGCTCAGATCCGCTGAGTCATTTCTCTATCTTCCACAGCTCCCACCTTGCTTTTTGAGACAGAGTCTCTCACTAGAACCTGGAGATACATAATTAAGCTAGACTGGCTAGCCAGAGAGGCCCAGGGATCCACCCATTACCTATCACCAATACAGCAAACAAAACCGACAGAAGCCTAAGACCTCGTGGATCTGTTTAAACAGCCTGTACTCAACTGAACTGTTTCCCAAAAGGAAATAAAAAGGGGCAGGGAAGAGGCAGAGTCAAGAAAAAGAACACGGATGAAAGACCTTAAGCAACTCGTAACTGTGTTACTGCTTCCTAGATGACCTATTCTCTATTCCCTTCTATGGGTTCCAGCTCTTCAAAGAAATTCCCAGTCATCACAATTGTCTTTTCCCTTATTTTCTCAGCAAATGACTTTGTTTTATCTTTAAAAATAATCTTATCTGTAAGTGTCCACATGTGTGTAACCGGTGTCCTTGAGGCCAGAAGATGACACTGAATCACCTGGAATCAAAGTTACAGAGAGGGAGCTGTGTGCTGCCCAAAGCAGGTCCTGGGAACCAAATCTGGATCCTCTCCAAGAGCAGCAACTGTTGAGCCATCTCTCCAGCCCCACACTGCAGGGTTTTTGTTTGTTTCTTTGTTGTTTTTGTTGTTTAAGTCTTTGTCTGCTGCCAACTTTCTGAATCCACTTCTACAGTTTACTTTTGATTTTTGAGTATGGACCACAATTTTTCATCATTTTACATCCACAGAAACGGTTCTACTCTGAATATTGCAAATAAAAAAATCTTAAAACTCTAGAATGTATCTTCTTAGACAGTGAGAATTACTATTTCTTCATTAAGCAAAAAGGGTTGAGAAAGATGATCTCTGTAATCCAACCAGTGGTTGAAGTGGGCCAGGGATACACTACACTTTTTGTTTTGTTTTCTTTTTTGTTTTTCGAGACAGGGTTTCTCTGTGTAGCCCTGGCTGTCCTGGAACTCACTTTGTAGACCAGACTGTCCTCGAACTCAGAAATCCGCCTGCCTCTACCTCCCGAGTGCTGGGATTAAAGGCGTGCGCCACCACGCCCGGCTACGCTACACTTTTAATAAGATTCTGTTCATCTCTGGCTTACCTTTTTCCTTCAGCATGTGTCCATAATCAGCCCACTACAAATGTCTTTGCATCCCTGAAACTTTAATTCATTTGGTCGTCACTGTTCCAACAGCCTTCCAGTGTTTTTTAAAACGTTGGTTCTTAAAGTTCATCCAGTCTTTGAACTTGTTGCCATGGTGTATATGGTTGTGCTATTGTCTGTTAAATAAATACTACCTAGAAGCTAGGAATCCTGCATATATAAATCCAACAATGGTTTATAAACCCAGCGCTATAAAAAAAAACTACCTAGGGAGACTTATAACCACTTCCAAGCATTCAGAACTCATACTGTGTCTAGTGGATCCAGGAAGCCAGTCCTTTTAAAGTTACAAGAGAATTTATTTAATGGTAGCATTTCTAAAGAAACCACTGGGCCTACATCCATGACTTCTTGCTCCCCCTCCAAAGCTCAGTACTTGTAAGGATATTTTTAAAAGAAAATACACTACACACAATAAATAAAGAGGCAGACGAGTTAAAATGCTCAAAATTTCAAAGTGACTACAGACGTGAAGACAAATGCGAGCCCTTGGTGGCTTCTGTGTATATATAATATATATATATCATATATATATATATATATATTAATGATGGCAGCACTCACTGAGCATGTGCAGAGCACCTCGATCCCCAAAAGAGCACATAAACTAGGTGACCCAAACACATAACTATTGTATTTTTCTCTGATCTATTCTAACAGAAACAAAATGATCTTCAGATGTGGAAAATCATTGCTAAACAGCAACAGAATGCTTACATAAAGCACAAAGAGCCCATCTATCTGCTTTATCTAAGTTCAAGTCTACATAAATTAATCCAAGGGTATAAAAGAAACTTGAAAATATGGGAGGGAGATGTCAGTGAACTTTGAGAAGTCATGCAGAAAAAGCAGGCCAGACGTGGAATGAGCAACGGCTGCTTCAAATGTCTAAATGCTGCGGGTAATGGTGACAAGGTGCTTTCAGTACTGTGGGCTTTATGTTCATTACACAGATTACTTCTTGGCATGTCTACAGGAATTTGCCATTTACTTCTAATAATGAAATCTTACATGTGTAGAGCTTTCTCTCCACCCCTTCTTATGTAGTTGTAGCTGTCCTGGAACTTGCTATGTAGACCACGCTGGCCTCAAATTCACAAAGATCCAGCTGCCTCTACCTCTTGAGTGCTGGGATTGAAAGTGAGCACCATCATGCCCAGTTATGAGCAGAGCATTTTTGTTTTGAGTTTAGAGTTTATAAAGTATCTTCACATATATTCCTATCTCTGACTCTCACAAAGCCTGATCTATAAAAAAGGGCTAAGTCTTTCTACAACCAGCACATCCTTCAACATAGTCAATAGGGCTCAAACAGCTTGACTGACCATGGTATAACTTACTCCCATTAAAAAACAATCAGGAAAACCGAGATGAGGCAGATGGCTCAGTGGGTAAAATGCTTGCCATGCAAGCACGCCAACCTGATTTAGACCCCAAACACTCTCATGAGAAAAGCAGTGCATGGTGACATGTGCCTGTAACTCCAGCACTAAAGAGGAAAGACAGGTGGGTTACATGGCCTGCCAGTCTAACCAAAACAGCACACCAGGTTCAGTCAGAGACCCTGCCTTAAAAAGGTAAAGACCAATAGAGAAAGGTACCTGAAGTCAACCTCTGGCCTCCACAGTAGAATATTTACTCAAGTACACACACACACACACAGAGCACAAAAAATAAGTGAAGTTTTCTAACTGCTAACTGAGCATGAGGGAAGGCTAAGCTATGCTGAAATCACATACAGGATCACTTCAAAACAATGGAGAGGTCGTGAGCGAGCAGCAAATGGGTAGCAATGTGGAAGAAACCACTTTGGACTGGGTAAAAGCTAAGTAAAGATACCTATGGGGCTTAATGCTAGTGCATATACAGCCATTTAAGATGTATGTGTTCCAGTGTATGCCTGGATGAATGTCTGTGTGTCGTGGACATTCCTGGCACCCTCAGAGGCCAGAAGAAGGTGTCTAATACTCTAGATCTATAGTTGCAGATGGTTATGAGCCATCAGGAACTGAGCCCAGATCTCTACAAGAACAACAAACACTTCTAACTCCTGAGCCATCTCTCTAGTCCCTTGCTTTTAATTTTATAGATTTTTATAATAAACTTTAAATAAATAATGTACAAAGTTGACACTTTATAGTTTTATTGTACTAGCAATAGACAAATATAAAAACATAATGTTACCTGAATTTGTCTTTTCCATAGCACTGGGAATTGAAGCCAAGATCCTGTGCCGGCTGACAAGTGAAATGCTCTACTGATAAGCTATAATACTATTACACCTTGGAATATATGAATATATATATATTGTTTTTTCGAGTCAGGGTTTCTCTGTATAGCTCTGGCTTTCCTGGAACTCACTTTGTAGACTAGGCTGCCCTCGAACTCAGAAATCCGCCTGCCTCTGCCTCCCAAGTGCTGGGATTAAAGGCGTACGCCACCACCGCCCAGCACACCTTGGATTTTTTAAATACTGGTCTTGAACTCGCTATATTAACCCCAGAATAGCCTAAAAGTCAGGATTTCTCTCTCTACCTCTGCTGGTCTATTATTGCACACCTGTGCCACTACACCTTTTGCCTCAGTATTTTTTAAGTCATTAATTTTACTTAAGTCTCATAACATCCTCTTATAGTAAAATACTGGCAAGAAGCTAGGCATTGTGACATATCTTTAATTTTAACACTCAGGATGCAGAGGTGGATTTTTGAGTTCAAGGCCAGCCTGGTCTATATAACAAGTTCCAGCTCAGCCAAACTGTATACTGAGACCCTGTCTCAAAACACACACACACACACACACAGTTCCAGCTCAGCCAAACTGTATACTGAGACCCTGTCTCAAAACACACACACACACACACACAAACACACAGTTCCAGCTCAGCCAAACTGTATACTGAGACCCTGTCTCAAAACACACACACACACACACACACACACACACACACACAGTTCCAGCTCAGCCAAACTGTATACTGAGACCCTGTCTCAAAACACACACACACACACACACAGTTCCAGCTCAGCCAAACTGTATACTAAGACCCTGTCTCAAAACACACACACACACACACACACACACACACACAGATGCTAATTATTGACCTCCACTGCACCAAAAATAGACAAATAGACTGACAGACTGACAGACAGACAAAACTTTAGGATGGTGACATAACTAAATGGCTATAAAATGGCTGAAGAACACAAGAGAATGGAGGAGGAGATCTGGCAAATGCTTAGTACCTACTCTCAAGTACTTTTTAAAGTAAACAAACTTACTGTTAAGTTGTAGAGGGTAAATTAGAAACACTAAATAGAAGACTAAAGAAGGTAAAATTCCAACTCTTCTTCTCTTTTTAAAAACCCCCTCTTAGTAAGGTCCATGTCTCACACAGTACCCACTAACACTGTTGCGTTCACCTAGCAATCTTCCAGATACTTTCTTTTTTTTTTTTTAAAAGATTTATTTATTTATTATATGTAAGTACACTGTAGCTGTCTTCAGACACACCAGAAGAGAGAGTCAGATCTCGTTATGGGTGGTTGTGAGCCACCATGTGGTTGCTGGGATTTGAACTCAGGACCTTCGGAAGAGCAGTCGGGTGCTCTTACCTGTTGAGCCATCTCTCCAGCCCCCAGATACTTTCTTATCAACAGAAAAAAAAAGTCTATGTCCTGGCTCAGTTTCTCTGTCCCACATCCACCACCACCTAGGTAGTACCTAAATTATTGTTCCTAATACTCAGATAAACATGAGTACTGTGTACGTTTAGCTTTAAACCATAGCTAAGGGATACTTAAACTAAAATTTTATTACTTAATATAACATTCAATTTTAACTGGGTAGCAAGGCATAGTGTTTTATGCCTATAGAACCCAGTACTCACGAGGCTCAGGCAGGAGGATCACAAGGTGAAGGCCAGCCTGGACTACAAACTGAATTTGAAGTCAACCTGCCAAAACCTTTTTTCTTTTAAAGTAGACATTATCTACCCCTACTTGTTAACTGAACAGCTATCTAACACTGTCCTCAGCTTTCCTTATCTCAACTCTAGTTGATGACCATTAACAAAGATAGGACCTCAACATTCAGTTAAAAGCCTCCATACTGTCCACACTGCTCAAGTCCTAACCCGTTCCATCTGCTTCCCCAATCCTTCCTCCCTCCACACCAGGCCATGATTTCCCTAACTACTTTAAGCAAGCTCCCTCCATCTCTGTCACCTCACACGTAAGAATGGAGACAAGGTTTAACTAGCCCATCCTGATCCTGAAATCTTGTCCTCCTGCCTCAGCTCCCAAATGCTAGGGTTATAGGCAGGTACCACAGCTCCTGGCTTCATCTTAATCTTTTTGGTGTTTTTTTTTAACAATGTGTGTGTGAGTAACTGTACATTCACCCTATGCACATATGTGGAAGCACCCCATGAGCATGTGTATGTCACAGGAAAACCTGGGGGAGTCCTTTCTCCCCATCATGTGGATCCAGAAGACCAAGCTCAGGTGGTGAGGCTTAGCAGCAAGCATCTTTACCCACTAAGCATCTCTAGTGGCAGCTTCTGGTCTAGATAGTGCCAAAGCCATGGTAACAGCCATCTACACCCTAATCATTTCATTATTTATACATCTCACTGAAATCACACTCTCACATTAAACTTACACTGCTGGAATTTAAATTTGAATTTTTTTGGGGGGTGGGGAGTAACACTGAGCCTTGTGCATACTACAAAAATCCTCTACCACTGAGCTATACCCTCTAGTTCAAGATAAAAATTCATGTTCAGTATAGAAAAAATGAAATGTGTTTGAAAATTTTTTTTAGGGCTGGAGAGGTTCTTAACCTTAGAGGTTAAGAGCACTGACTGCTCTTCCAGAGGTCCTGAGTTCAATTCCCAGCAACCACATGGTGGCTCACAACCATCTGTAATGGGATTCAATGTCCTCTTTTGGTGTGTCTGAAGACAACTGCAGTATACTCTTATAAATAAAAAATAAAGAAATCTGGGGCTGGAGAGATAGCTCAGCAGTAAAGAGTACTGACTGCTCTTCCAAAGGTCCTGAGTTCAAATCTCAGAAACCACATGGTGGCTCACAACCATCTGTAACGAGATCTGACGCCCTCTTCTGGTGTATCTGAAGACAGCTACAGTGTACTTACATATAATAAATATATCCTTGGGCCGGAGTGAGCAGGGCTGGATGGAACAGAGGTCCTGAGTTTAATTCCCAGCAACAACATGATGGCTCACAACCATCTGCACAGCAACAGTGTACTCATATACATAAAATAAATAGATCTTTAAAAAAATAATCTATAAATAATAAAAAATTTTTTAAAAAATTTTTTAAACTACATGTAATCCCTTAAAACTTCTAAAGGTAATCCAGCCAGGCGTGGTGGCCCACGCCTTTAATCCCAGCACTTGGGAGGCAGAGGCAGGCAGATTTCTGAGTTCCAGGACAGCCTGGTCTACAGAGTGAGTTCCAGGACAGCCAGGGATACACAGAGAAACCCTGTCTCGAAAAAACAAAAAAAAAAAAAAAAAAAAAAAAGTAATCCTAAAAAATATTAACATTGTAAATTTTAAAAAATGAATTACAAAACAATGTAGGGCCACTAGTAGTACATACCTTTAATTCTAGCACTCAGGAGACAGAGGCAGGAGGATCTCTGTGACTCTGAGACCAGTCTACTCTAGACCAGACTAGCAAGGGCTACATAGTAAAACCCTGTCTCTAAAAAAATTAATTAATTAATTAATTAAAATAAAATAAAAAAAACAATTAGTCAACAATGCTTCTAAGTTGTGGTACTGCAAATAACTCATTTCCCCCGGTACCGCCCTGTACTTCCCATATCCTTAGCTATGAATTACTACTTTGCTTTTAATCTAAGGAGTCAGATAAGTATCTGTTAAAGTTATAGCAGAAACATAACATATAATTTCAGAGTCCAAACTACAGCTCTATGACTAATTTATTAGTGATGAGGATACTTTTTCAATCAGAAGGCTAGCTCAAAATAGGGACAAAAATTAATACATTCAAAGAATTATACAGCATTTGAGCTGTGGTAGAAATGAGAACTCTGGTCTTCAATGATTTTTGCTACCAACAGTTGACCAAAATAAAAGTGATAAGCCAGGCATACGTTTCGAATATACAGAATGAGTTCCGGGGTAGCCAAGGTTACACAGAGAAACCATCTTAAAAAAAACATAAATAAATAAATAAATAAATCCTATTTTCTCTCCCCATTTCCTGATCATTCACTTACAAGAGTCCAAAACAAGAAACACAAATGTTCCTCTTTCCCTACTCCCTTATGAATTATGAAAAGAGAAAGATCTGCCTGACACATAAAAACTATTTTCTAGCCCCAACGTAGTAGAGAAGTAAAATAGAATAAAAATAATACTCTAAAAATCAAGACAATGAGCTGGGGAGCAGCCCAGTTTACAAAGCACTGGCCTGGCATGACTAGAGAAGCAGTGTCACACCACATAAAACCAGGGGTACCTGCCGCACGGGTTATAACCCCAGCACTCTGGTGGTAGAGATACAAGGATCAGAAGTTCAACGTTATCCTCAACTATGTAACAATTACAAATGAATATTAGAGAATTGCTAAACAAAAAAATAGAAACTGAAAAAAGCAGAGAATCAGAGATAAAAGCAAAGCCACCCCAGAACTCACCAGAAACCACTTTAGTACTACCAAATTTTGAAGAGCTGCTCCAAGTATATCAAATTCTAAGTGAAATGTACTATACAAACCAGATGTGATGTTGCACATCTGTGACCCTCCCCCAACACTTGGGACATAGAAGCAGGAAAATCACAAGTTCTAGGTCATCAACCTAAGACCATATCTTAAAAATGAGAAGAAAATCAACTTATTGATACACACCTATAACCTCAGCCTCAAGAAGCTGAAGCAAGAGGTCAAGGTTGAGACCATCCTAGGCTATCATAGACCTACCTCAAAACTCAACAGAAGAGGGTGGGGGTAAGGCAGCTCAGCAGGTAAAGCACACACCATGCAAGCCTGGCAACCTAAGTTCAGACACACAAAGGTGGAAGCAAGGAAATGCACCCGCAAATCTGTCCGCTGTACTCCACACATGCACTGTGGCACGTGCTCATCCACACAAACAAGAATAAATATTCTCACTGTGCAGCACACATCTGAGAGAGAAGCAGCTTCAAGGTATCCCTCATCTTATATCTTATATGCAGAAATGATCATTACCAAACTTGAAAGGAGAGATACAATACTATATAAATTGATACATTCTTGTGACTAAAACTTCCTACCATGTACAAGATTCACACTTAGGACACTAAATGAGCCCAAGATGTGACTAAGACAGGTGTTAGTCCCATTTTACAGATGAAAGAATAGAAAACTGATACAGAGGTAAAGTGGCCGAGGTCACACTGCTACACACAGTGAAGGTAAACCCAAGGTGTAAAGAATCATTTCCTTATGAGGACAATCTAAGAAAATCTGTCAACAAGCAGAAAAGCATCACTTGAAAATGTTATGAGACATAATCACTGAAAAGATCACTATCTCAGTATACAATTATGATTAAAAATTAGCCATTCTTTTTATTTAGAATTGTACTGTCATTGCCTAAATTAACATCATACCTTTTACACTAGATATACAACCTTACTTGGTTGTTGGGCAGAGGGGAGGGTGAAGTAAGGGAACTATTTCCTCTCAGAAAATTCTCTAAAATTTAATAGGATAAGACATCCAAAGCTGCAAGCCATGAGTAAGGGCAGGCACCAGCTTGCTGGCTGTAGTAGCAAACCTCAACCAAATTGGAGGCTCTGGACTATGGTCTGTGCGCTATAGAAAGATACACTTAAACTTCAGTTAGCATCCGAAGTCATTGCTACTGCAAGGGAATCAATACAATCTATGGGGGTGGGGGAATGTAACACTTAAGTCTTCATTAAAAATAGGTGCAATTGCAAATTAGCTTGGGGCTATCTGTCTCAACAGTTCTTTTGATAATATAACCAATGGCTCAAAAGTCACTTTTACATACACTCAAACCATGCATATCTTAGGTATATAACTTTTTTTTTTCCTTGAGACAGGGTTCCTCTATATGACCCTGGCTATCCCAGAACTCACCATATAGACCAGGCTAGTCTTGAACTCACAGAGATCCATCTGTCTCAACCTATGGAGTGCTGGGATTAGAGGTATGGGCCACCACAACCAACTTACATGTAACATTTTAAGTGGTCAAATATATCCAGTGTACTGCATACACTCTAAGACACTTCAGTGGGGTGCACTAAAAGCCAGCTCTTCAGCACACCTCTGACTACTGTCAACTACAGACTATACCATAACAATACAGGATTTACAGGTTGCTGAAACCACCCAACAATTCACATTCACTACAACTTTTCTATTCTCAAGGACAAGCTTTGTCTGATCTTTCCGTTCCCTAACAAAATGGGGTATTCTACGAGAAGGTGGATGAAACAACCCAGCGCTTTTATAAACAAGTCAATCCCTGCAAATAGCTTAAGATGCTCATATTCTACTTCAGTATTGATCCTAAGCCTTTTAACAGTTTAAGCTGACCACAATCCTCCCCCTTCCACTTCTTTTATAGAACATTCTCCTCCTTAAACTTCCATTTAAAACAAGAGCCTTCCTATACCTCTCATTCCTTGTCTTATACATAAACACAAAACTCCCAATGAAAAATAAGCATGACATATACAGGAAAAACCTTTTTTCAATTGAAACACCATATCGTTAAGAAGCATGCTGTTATAATTCAGTAATATGGCTTGTACAGAAAGAAGGTCACAACACCAACCTGAACACTACAGTGACAACACATGCCCATTGCAGTCTGAGTAAGTTAAAGAATAAGATGTAAAAACAAGGCATGATAATGGCTTACTAGGTATCATAGCACTAAGCTTTCAAGTTAAGAACAGAATTCTTCATGTTAAGCACCTTTTTTCAAAAGCAGACTGAAGAAAATAATCCTGGGATGTCAAGGTAGCTCAGTGGCTTACTGCCAAGAGTGCAGACCTGAGTTCAATCCCTGGAACTCACACGACAGAAGAAGAGAACCAACTGCTGTCCTGACCTCTGCATGTTGTAGCACACAAACACACACACACTAATAGTAGTAGTAGTAGTAATAGTAATGATGATAATAATAATAATTATGATAACGATAATAATAATAATTTTGAGCCAAGTAAAAATTGTGTAAAAAACCAAACTGGAATATTTAAAATAAAGTACAACTGGCTCAATGCCGGCCTAACTCACACAGCCTTGCTTTACTTCTCAAACTTGAAGACCATATTATATGTATGCCACAAACTAGGTGATAAAACAGAAAAAAGTGGATCAATTACTGGAATCCAAAAATTACAAAAGATGTTACCAGTACCCTAAATATTTGTTAATAAATGCTAAAAAATAACGTATAATATTCTAACCAACAAGCATACCAGGGAATAGAGACTAACTAGTCACTCTCCTTAGTGAAAATGCAATAAACAATAAGATGTAAGGAAAATGCATAATAAGCTTATATTTGGTTACCATTATAGACTTTCAAAGTGCTCACATTCTCTATTCAGATGACTATGCTAGTAAGATATAGATTCAAGCCAGCATGGAGGCAAAGGCAGGTGAATCTATACATTCAAGGCCAGCCTAGTCTACCTGGTAAGTTCCAGGTCCAAGACAGCCAGGGCCACAAAGAGAGACCCTGTCTCAAAAAAAAAAAAAAGAAAAAAAAAAAAAAGACAGCAGAGTGGTGGTGGTGGCACACACCTATAATCCCATCATGTAGAGGCAAAGGCAGGCCAGCCTGGCCTACAGAGCAAGTTCCAGGATAACCGGAGCTACACAGAGAAATCCTGTTAGCATATTAAGATCATCCAATATTTAAACTTTAAAGAACTTTAAAGGCTTTTCTGCTGGATTCCCTTTCAATAAATGAGGACAAATAGGATCTTTGTGAGACCCACCAGCTGGCATATGAAGAGAAACATTGACTAACAGCAAAACTCAGGCTCCTATTTAGAATCTCCAGTTCAGTGACAGGCAAACCTGTTAGAAAAAGAAAGAGCGCATCTGGCCAGGTGCAGCCCACCACTGTTACTCTAGCACTCTGGAAGCTTGGGTGGTAGAAGCCAGCTTCTGCTACTCAGTGAGTTCAAAGTCAGCCCAGGCTACGAAGTAAAACCATCTCAAAGAAGGAAGAGGAAGGGGAAAGGGAAGGAAGAGGAAGGGGATAAGCTCTGCTCAAGCTGATTATCATACTGACACAGAAGGATCTGAATTTGTACATATGAGAAAGAGCTGTGTCTTGGGAACTTGAGGGAGAGGTACATTACAGTGGTTATTACAACTGTGAAAAGACCACTGTGTTTCTCCAAAAGAAATCCTTTTCAAAAACGCAGCAGTCTAGGAGGGATGAAGCAGAGCCAGTTGTCACAGCTATATAGAGAGGAGTGAGCAGACAGTAGATAGATAGGCAGTGTCTGGCAAGGAAGGGAAGGGAAGCAGAGTTCACAGGAGAAAGCCAACCAAGGACACAGTTCCTTCCCAAAGAAAACCTAAGTTTAAAAGTAAAAATAAAATAAAATAAAATCTAAATAAAGAGGAAGACTGGGATGCCAAATGAGAAACAGCAAGAAGAAATTACTCTAAAAGAGGAATTCCAAAAGAATAAACACTATGCCTTCAACATAACAGATTATATTTTTTATTTTTTTTCAATGTTCTTAATGCCTAATAAAGATTGCAGACCAGGAGTTAGGGAGGATAGATCCTTTTTATTAACCCAGAGTAGGTTTGAATTTTTACAAATCTTTGTGGCCAATTAGCATGGGATTTATAATATTGAAGATACATGCTCATCATTTTATACTGTGAACTCTCTACCACGTTGTATTCAAAGAATAGTCTGATTAGTATTCAATGTATGAGGATAACAACATGCTATTATAAATTTAATAATTAGGTTTTCTTCAATCAGGCCTGGTGGTATATGCCTTTAATCCCAGTCCTGGGGGGAGGAGACGGCTGAAGCAGATGAATCTCTGTGAGTTCAAGACCAGGCTGCTCTCCAGGCTGAGTTCCAGAAGATCCAGAGCTACAAAGTGAGACCTTATCGGAGAAAATAACTGGATTTTATTATGTAAAAAGTTGTCGAAGTATTTTTTACTTCCATAATTGGTTCACTTGCCTAAATATGGAAAATAATTTATTACACTTATTGATATTACTTTGGGGCACTCGAGTGGCTCAGTGCAGCTTGTAGCAGTCACAGAACAAATATAAGGGAATCAAGTCTCCCCTTCCACCAAGTGGGTCCTGAGGATCCAAACCCAGGTCATCAGGCTTGGAACAAGTGCTTTCACCTGCTGGGCAGCTCACTGAATGAAGCTACAGCTTTAGAGCTGGAGAGACAGCCAAGTGGCTAAGAATACATATGCTCTTCCCAAGGACCTGAGTCACTGAACCCGTTAGGTGGCTCACACACTCACATACATACTCATAACTAAAAAAAAATTTTCAAGATAGGGCTTCTCCGTATAACCACCGTGGCTGTCCCAGACCTCACTTTGTAGACCAGGCTGGCCTGAAACTCAAAGATTGTCTGCCTCTGAGTGCTGAGACTAAAGGCAGGCACCAGAACACTCAGGACTACATAGTGAAACCTTGCCTCAAAAGCAAAACAGAACAGTAAACTCTTCTAACTACACTTCATGGGTTATTAAAACAAAGTCTATGAGATGCTTAGAAATAGCATTCTCTAATGATCTAGCATTTGACACATGTCACAGGAAGGCTCTCTGCGTCTGCTATGCCATTTAGTCTCTCTGTTTTTCACTAAAAACAAAGGGGGCAGGGGGGGGGGGGGACTCTTCAACAGTTAGCTAAACTTGAGTGGGAGAGGGGCTGGAGAAATGGCTCAATGGTTAAGACTGCTTGTGGCTCTTTCAGAGTCCCAGAGTTTGCTTCCAGTACCCAAGTGGGACACTCATACCCACCTATAACCTCAGGTCCAACAGATCCAGTACCTTCTTCTGACCTCTGAGGGTACTACACACACACAAATAATAAAAAATATTTTAGATGAACCTAATTTGAACTGACCATTTATCACTTCTATAATAAATTAACAAAAATTTCTGAAGGTAAACCTTGAATACCTTGTTTTGCATCTCAAAATCAATGTCTTGACTGCTCTGGAACTCCAAATACAAATCTGGTTGGCCTCAAATTCAGAGAGCCCATGTGGGACGGAAGGCATGTGCCACTATTGACAGCCAGAATTTATAATTTACCAAGGATGAAAAAAGTCTACTGTGTACTGACATTTGTATATGAGAATCTTAGTTATTTCAACTGTTTTAAAGTTTTCAGTTGGGCTGGGGAGATAGTTCAGCGGGTAAGAGCACCAACTGCTCTTCTGAAGGTCCCGAGTTCAAATTCCAGCAACCACATGGTGGCTCACAACTATCCACGATGAGATCTGACATCCTCTTCTGGTGCATCTGAAAACAGCTAAGGTGTACTTATGTATAATGATAAATAAATCTTTGGGCTGGAGCAGCGAGCAGAGGTCCTAAATTCAATTCCCAACAACTACATGAAGGTTCACAACCATCTACACAGCTACAGTGTACTCATATACATAAAATAAATAAATAAATATTGAAAGTTTTTAGTTTTCTTGTTGTCTATAGTTGTTTCACTGGCCTCAAGGAGCGGCCAGCTGCTTCTTACTACAGTTCTTTCTTTTTTCTTTTTTCTTTTTTTTTGGTTTTTCGAAGACAGGGTTTCTCTGTGTAGCCCTGGCTGTCCTGGAACTCACTTTGTAGACCAGGCTGGCCTCGAACTCAGAAATCCACCTGCTGGGATTAAAGGTGTGTGCCACCAAGCCCGCCTCTTACTGCATTTCTTGAAAGCTTGTAAGAAAACATTGTACCGAATAATTTATTTTATGTATCTTTCTCTTAATTACAATATAAGAGATGGCAAAAATGGCAGTTTAAAAACTAATGTCCTTAACTTTTAATAAATGGAAATGAGTCTGATACTACAACATATATAAACAATATATGGTATTAAACCATTCATCATTCTAATTTTAAAATTCAGAGCATTTTCTTTTCCTTATATGATAAATATGGTCTAGAGACCAAAGGTAAGAGCTGAAGGAAAAAGCCAGACATAGGAGTAGCAAATGCATGCAATCCCAGCACTTAGAGGGCAGTGGCAGAAGAGTCAGCAGATCAAGGCTACCATCAGCTGGATAGCAAATTCCACAACAGCCTGAGCTACAAAGCAAAGAAAAAAGAAAATTTGAATTTAACTTTTAAAGCTTAGCAAAAGTTGGGGCTGAGAGAGGGCTTAGCAGTTAAAAGCACTTGCTGTTCTTCCAAGTTTTCTTCCCAGCGCCCATGTCGGGCAACACATAGCTGCCTTTAACTCCAGATCCAAGTGATCTGGCACTTTTCAGGTTGCCACAGTGTGTGACTTCGTGAGAGTGTGTGTGTGTGTGTGTGTGTGTGTGTGTGTGTGTGAGTGTGTGTGACAGTATGAAAGTGTGTGTGTGAGGGGTGTGAGAGAGTATATGTGTGCATGTGTGCACATAAATAAAAATATAGCCTTTTTTTAGAAATCAAGGTAAATGGTAAAGTGAGTGGTTCCCAGCCCTCCCCTAAGATGCTGCTCTCTGTGAGTTCAGTCCTGGTTTGTCTCCAGCAGATTCCCAAGCCCCCTGATGCTCAACCCTTTAGTACAGCTCATCATGTTGTGGTGACCCCCAACCATAAAATTATTTCATTACTACTTCATAATTTTGCTACTGCTATGAATCATAATGGAAATATCTTGTGTTTTACAATCATCTTAGGTGGCACCTGTAAAAGGGTCTGTCAATCCCAAAAGGGTCTCGACCCACAGGCTGAGAGCCACTGGTCTAGGCACATTTTAAATCTGTTTTTAAATGTATTTAATTTTATGTGTATGAGTGTTTTGTTTGCATTTATGTGCACCACATGCTTGCCTGGTGCCACAATTCAGAAAAGAGCATTAGATCCCTTGGGACTGGAGTTACAGACAATTGTGAACTACACTGTGAACACTGTGTGAATGCTGGAAATCAAACCCAGGTCCTCTGCCCGAGCAACAAGTGCTTTTAACTGCTAAACCCACCTCTTTAGCCCCTTAAATCCCTTTTTTTTTTAAGTTCTACACAGCAATTCTTTTCTATCAAGTTTAGAATCTAACATTCTACTTAATGTTCTACTGAAATCTAATGCTCTATAACTGGACCAATTTACACAGTAATATTTACTTCTTCAGGCGGGTTACAACAACAGTTTGTTTTGATGCCTTTTGGTCTGGAAACCAAATGAATGAAGTCTCTGATAGCTACAAAATTTTATCTATGTAGGTTTGTTTTTTTTGGGGGGGGGGTGTTGAGACAGAATCTCCCTTAGTAACCTTGACATCCTGGCATGTAGTCTGTAGACCAGGCTGGCCTCCAACACACAGAGATCTACCTGCCTCTGACCTCCTGTGTGCTGGGACAAAAGTCATATAACCACCACATTCAGCTCTGTGTAGGTTTCCCAGTGTCCTCTGGGTAGACTTCCTCTGTCGGATAGGTCAAAAGATTGAGTCCTATAAAAAAATGTCTGCTGGTCAAATTAAAGAAGAAACCCTTCCCCTACCTGTCAGCTCCCATAATCAGTTTTGTGATTAAACCCAATAAACAAAAGAGATTGGTTCAATTCTAAACAATTCTCTCATTAGAGGACACCCCCTGGCAGAACTGCAACAAAAAGCAACCATCCTTTAAACCAGCCCCAGCTATCTGTAGATAGCATCAAATTAAACTAGTTCTCATGGACAAAAGGCTATGTGTGGGTTGTCTACTCATCAGCCTTAGAATTTTATGTGTGGAAAACTCAGCGAATAAAAAGCAACCTTCCTAAACTACAAAACTTTTCCCTCCATCCCAAGTAGTCTCAATGAGGGTTCAAAGAGTCAAAAACAAGTCAAACAACAACAAACCATGGTCACAATTATTGGCCCTAGGACCACATCCTAGCTGTCTGTCTCTGCTGTCTAGTCTGTAGCTAGATTTTCCCTTTGCTTTCACCCTTCTCCCCTTACTCTTGGAGTCTCACTTAGGAAAGCCAAGATTCATTCTGGGGCTGCTGGCAAGCAGGGACTGGAGAGGGGGGTGTGATCATCAAGCAAGGAAGGGGGAGGGGAGTCATTTCAGAACTACGGTTTCCCCTGCAAACGCAAAAGGCAACCTTGTGTCATCCGGCTATCAAGGATGCTGGTGTGAACATCATCCAGGCAAGCTGACGCCCCGAGCAGAAAAGTAAGAAAACCTGTGCTTTCCCTACTCCTGCCCCCAAGGGGCAGCTACAGAAAATGGGGGTGGGGCAGGATATTATCTTGCTCCTACTGGGGATGCATACACAGACTGGGGGTTCCTTCGGTTATCCCCAGTTACGAGGATGGGGGGGAGGGGGTTAAGGGAAGAGGGAACCCCTATCTACCTCCTTCTAAAAGGGGAGAGTTAAGAGAGAACCATTAAATCCAGATGGAGTGGCCCTGAAAGCGCCCCCAGGTCACTCATCCCCGCACCAAGAGCAAGCGGAAGGGCTGGGATAAAGGGGATGGAGGGCTGGTCACGGGCAAGGCCCCACCCCCCCGGTTTAGGAGGGAAGGAGAGCCCCGGCTCACAGCCGAATCCCCGGGCAGTCCCCTAGCGTCGCCCCCCCACCCCAGCCCTTCCTCGGTCTGCGGAGCCCCCGGCAGCCCGAGAGGCAGCCGCTCCTTCCTCCCCTCACCCACCGCGTCCCCACCCCCACCCGCTCCCACCTCCTGCCCGCCGCGGCCCGTTACCTGCTCGTCGAAGCGGCTGACCACGGCCTGGACCCATTCCACCGGCCTGTGTGCGGCCATGTCCTCCCGGCGACCCGGGGGCGGTGGAGGGCCGGCGTCCGGGGCCCGCCTGAGGGCGGGCGGGCGGCCGGCGCGGAGGTGAGGGCAGCGGCGAGCCGAGCGGCTGAGGAGTGCGGGCAGCTAGCGTTCCCACGGGGGTGGGGACGGGGGCCCGCGCGGCCCGCCGGGAGGGGGACAGGGGAAGGGGGCGTTGGCGAGGAGACTGGGGGAGGGGTGGGGAGGGGAGCCCGGGGAGGGGAGGGCGCCTGTGGGTGGCTCTCCCCACTAGCGCCGTCTCCCCTCAGCCATCACAGTCCGAGACGCCGCCATGACACCCCACCGGAAGTGGGATCCTTTCCACGGCTCGGGGAGAGGGAGAGCGAGCGAGCTTGAGATTGAGAGCGCGGCTGGGAAAGGGGAGGGGGAAGCGAGAGGGAAGGGGCCTGCTGCGCATGCGCCCGCGGCCGGCCGGTTTCATTAATGAAAAAGCGAGTCCTCCTGGAGGTGACGTCACCTAACTCCTCCGGGCCCGGAGGCGCGCGTCCCTCGCTGCCGCGGGTCTCCCCACCTAAACTGGCGCGGGGCTCTGGCCAGAGAATCTGAGCCGACTCCGGTGCGTAGGCTGTCATTGCCACCGCCGCCTCGAACAGCCCTTCCCCCGCTGGCCTCCGGGCTTGGATCGCTCCCGGGGTTAGAAGTTAGGGTGTCCTGAGGCTAGGCTTTCTCTCCGACCGCTGATCTCTGTCGCTGATCTGTCCCGGAGGCTGGAGTCAGTCTCTCTCCGCTTTCTTCACTTAAAAATGTAAGGCACACACCGCCACGCAGTCGATGGGGCTTCTGAAGGCTGCTGAAAACGGGTAAAAAGAAGGCCAAGAGAGATTCCGTGATTTTTTTCTTTTTAATGTCGCTTAAATTCCAAAGCAAGGCCCAGTGGTGATCCAAGTTGGAGACTAGAATTCCCCAATCCGAAATTCCTCAACTAAACTGACGGACAACCAAGTTAATAAAACTTTTTGCACGGATGATAATTCAGATTGAAGACTAGTTCACCATACTGTAAAGACCTTTAAAAGGCCTAACATTTATGCATTTCAGCCTTTCGAACAAACCTTTCCAGTAGGACTCAGTAGCCTGACCTATCTGATGAACAGAGCACTGGAGGTTCCAGGATACATGCCCAAGGGCTGATAAGTACCAAAATGGTTTGACTCTAAGAACAAATCGAGAAGGATGGCTCTCCAGAAACAAGGGCCTTCCCAATGCCCAGAACCAGAGTTTGAAGGACTTGTGTGGAATTGGCTGTGCACACTTACAAAAGAGGATAAACCCAAAAGATAGTTTGCTCGGGGCTAGCCTGTTCTACTTGGGGATTTCCAGGCCAAGCAGAGCTACAGGGTGAAGCTCTCTACTCATCGGATGGGGAGGGAAAGGCGCTCTGACACTGGACTTTGAAATGAGTTTTCTTCAATGCACTTGAATTAAGTCAGTGTTAAAATGTGTTTAGAAGCAGGATGTGGAGATGCTCGCTTTCATTAGAGGCAAGCAAATCCTCCTGAGTCAACCACTGCTCCATAGTGTGGCCTTGTCTCAAAAACAAAAGTGTGGACGCGCACTCAGACAACAGCCTGCAGCCATCAACCATTAGCCACATAGGAAGATACCAACTGGGTGATAAGATGAAACAAAACCACAATTTTCATTTCACCACAGAAAATCCACAGAGCTAGTAGCCCACGGACAAAGTGGTATAGCTGTAAAAGAAGTCTCAAGTCTAGGTAGGTTAGTGATCTTCCAAGATGCAAATTAAGTTAATGTTTCATTCCACTGAAACAAAAGGACAGAGATTGGCTGTTTCTACGATCCCTTCTTGAAAGCTGCAACATGGATACTGGTTTCTTTAGATGACGTCAGCGGTGATGGGAGTGCTGAAGAGAAATGAGAGAAGATTAAAGGGCCTTTGGTGCTTTCTGCATCCAGGACCCTGGAAAAAGTCCTTACTCACAGCACATCGCCCCAAATAGCATCCCAACGTGTCTACTTCACTGCTAAACAGCTAGAACCACTACCTCCCTTTCCCTTTCTCACACCGGCTCTGAAACCCCTGATTAGCTCCTCTTTGCCCTGGCATTCCATCTTTATCTTTGAAACTTAGATGTGGCTGAGCCCTGCCCCCCCCCACACACACACACACCATCACCATTCCATTACTAAATAGCCTCTGTCTCATTCCTCCCCTTGACTGGCTCCTTCCTGGTTGTCTCTCTAACCTTCACTGCTGGCTTCTTGCTCTCCTTTCTTTGCTCAGGCTCCAGCCACTGGAGCATTAATTCATCTGACTGTGCGCCTGTGTACAAAGTCCTATTTTTTCCCCCTTCACCCCAAGCCTCTCATTGCCAATGGAGGTTCTAGCCTTCACCCAGCCTCCTCTCTAATGAACTCAGTCAGTTCTTGTAAACCAATATTAAGTATCCATCAGCCCATTCCACACCGTAAACTTTGCTAAGCCATGCATAGTGGTGTGACAGGGAGTCTAAACCAAGTCATCATGGAAAGGAAGACCTGGTTAACTAAGGAGTGTCCCTGCCCATGCCCACCCATGTTTAAAGGGCAGATATCACTCAGCTCCGGACAATTCCTGCCATGCAGGGATGTTGACCTCATGTTGCTAGAACTTCCAGTTACTTAAGAGAAGCTAGAAATCCAAACTTATGTATAGATGTCTCTAATTTTTACACTGTGACAGCCAATCACATTTCTCAATTTTGTGCAGCCAAAGTAAGTTAGCTGTCTGAGTTTAGCTTGTAGAAACTGAGTGGACTAGCTGTAGTCTCGTTGGCAAAAGGCATACACTTCTGAGTAAAGATTGGCTTATATCCTAACTTCCTTTCTTCTGCGCTGTAAATGGTATTAGAGATTATGTGTTTATGAGATTATGAATTAGAGATTATGTACAGTTTGAATGTATATCGCCCTCATTCATCCCCCCTCTTCATTAGATAAAAACTGTCAATTGTTCTTCAAGTCTTTTATTTTATTTGTTTGTATAACTGTTTTGCTTGTGTGTATCTAAGCACCGTGTATGTGCAGTGCCTGAGAGGGCCAGAAGAGGGCACCAGATCCCCTGGAACAGGAGGTACAGACAATTATAAGCCACACTATGGGTGCTGGGAATCAAACCCAGATCCTCTGAGGAGCGGCCAGTGCTCTTAACCACTGAGCCATCTCCCCAACCCCTCAAGGATCATGTCCAAAGTCTCAAGGTATTAATTCTACCCTCTCCCCACCTCTACAGCAGCTCCCCATCCCTCTATCCCTACATACCAAAGAATACAGGCTCTTTTGAACTAAGACACTTGTTTCCTAGCCGCTGGGAGGGTTAATGGCCAGTGCCAGTAGCCCTCAGCTGAAGCCTGCTCCAGAATTGCCCTCTGCTGAGGAGAGCTTCTGCATGACACATGACAGCACTTCCAGGAGAGCCTTTTCAGACTAGATGTTAAGTTCAGGACAGATCCACTCTGAAGGCTTTCTTGGCTCCAGAGCTCCCCTGATCAGGTCAGCTCCCAAGAAAATGACTGGCTGGAGCTTTATCTGTGACTACATTTTATTCTGCTTCTATTTCTCCTCAATACTACTCCCTCTGTACTGCACAATGTTGATTCCCAAGAACACCAAGTGCCATGAAGGGAGCCTGATATAGTGGAGCTGAATTAGCCTATGAGTAGCTGGCAGTGAGGACCTCACAGCCTTGTGGGCCTTGACATGCACAGACACACATGCATACACATAAATTAAAGCCTTTTTAAGAAGAAGGTTGGAATATAATACAAATAGAAGAGTGTACCAGTAGGTTCAATCTAGCAGGCTTTCTTCTTCTTTTTTTAATGTAAGGGAATTGGTAATTTAAGGACAGGAATAGGGCATATACCTGTAACCTTTGTAATTGGAAGATGAAGGTAAGACAGTGGCAAGTTCAAGACCAACCTGAGTTAGTGAGACCCTGTCTCAGGACAGCAACACATGAGGATGAACTTATGTAACTGTGGATGCAGTAAATCTATACCATGGAGAAAGACAATGAAAGTCTGAGAACGATTAATTACCAAAGACTAAGGATAAAAGTCAAAGCTGAGTACAGACTACGGCTTAATTATAAGAGCAGTGGAACTCCAAAGTGATTCTCAGGTCTGGCAAGTCTGCTGAACCAAGGTCTGGACTAGCAGTTGGGGAAAGTACTAGGCCATGTGTGGCAGGTCATCTTTCTCCACGCATTTACAACCCTCAGAAATCCATATCACCTTGAGGACTCAAAAGCTGCATTAAGGGCAATTTATTGCCTCATCATCTCTCACCCATAAGTATATCTACCTTGCAAGACCAAACAAGCCCTCAGAATCTACCAACCCCTTTTCACCTGCCTACCAGACTAATAACTAAGGTCAAGCCACAAAATAACCCCACCAAGGAAATGTTAGAACCACTAATGGAGGAAAGGCAATGTGTATATTGAAGATAGAGCCAGCCGTTTGTTTGTGTGTGTGTATGTGCATGTGTGTCCCTGTGTGTGTGTGCACGCGCGCATGCGTAGAAGCTAGGAGAGCATGGGATCAGGTCCCCAGATTGCTTTGGGAAAGGAGGGAGGAAGAGAAAACATAATGCTAAGCAAAGCAGAGTTTATTGATGTAAGAACATCCCTGTACTGTGGGATCTACATCCTGGCCAGGCCTCCAGGAAATGATGCTAATGGGTTACTAGGATGGTTCTAGGAAACTTAGAGAAAGCAATGGCCTGGACTCACGAAATAGAAAAACAACGGAATAAGAGACATAGTCACAGGGAAGCAGCCACATGTACTGCCAGCACTCAGATGCTCAGGCAGGAGGATTGTGAGTTGCTGGCAGCCTGAATACATAAGCAAGTATGAAAACAGCTGAAGCTAACTACAAGACTCAGAAGAAAGAAAGAAAGAAAGAAAGAAAGAAAGAAAGAAGGAAAGGGGAAAAAAAAGACTCAGAAGAGCGGGATGCTACAGTAGGCATAAAATGTACCCACCTCTCCAGCTGGTGGTGTTCTGCCTTCTTTCACAAGCTGGCAAGAGGGGTTCTCTGTAGGCCAGGGCTGCTGATAGACAGTATTTGAGTTAGGAGCAGTAGGCATCACAGTATTCCAGATTAAGTAGTGTTGTTTTAGATGTCAAGATTAGAGTGAGCCAGACTCCCAGAGAGCTATGCACATAGTTAATAGAACACTGGTAGAAATATAAGTGGGCAACCAATCAGTTCCACTACATAATTTTTAAAACCCACAGATAGAGGAGGAAGAGACTGAGAGAAACTCCCTTCTGGTAAACAATCGCTTGCCCCATTTCTTGATCCAAGTCAATTTCCACACTGTTTAAGAAGACTGTATTCCTAGCGAGTCAATGAAACCAAGTGCCCACTGGTCCTCCTGGCTGTAGAAGTGAACATATTTAGTTGCTGATAGAGTCACCAACTCTACAGCAACAGTTTTGGCCTGTGGGACAAAAGCTGTCATAGTGGGAAAGGTCGGGTGGAGGCCCCTGAACCTGTTCCTGATCATCCCAACCAAAAAAGCGTACATTTTCAAAACTAACCCGCTGCTGGGTGGGTGCTACAAGCCTGTTAGCCTAGTTATCAGGAGATGGGGGCAGGAGGATCGAGAATTCAGGGTCATCCTTAATTACATAGGGAATTTGGAGCCAAGCTGTGGAATAGGAAACTGTCTCAAAACAAAACAAACAACATGGCTATCTTGAGGAAATCACAGAAATGAGAGAGAAGCACAGAGCAGTAGAGTCCCCAACGCACCACGCTGACCTAGCAACTAATTCTACTGGGAATCCGACTGCCAGACAGGGCGTGCAGTTTTGGTCATTTGCTTTTTATCCTCCTTCCTGCTAAGAACCCAACATCTCCAAGTAAAGCTAAAAGAAGCCTGGGCCCTCATCCTTCAAGTGGTGATACTGACCCTGGACCTGGAGTTCAGGTTACATAAAACAAGGACCCCCTCCATCCTGCTAAGCATGTGCATCCAGACTCAAGGCAATCAAAGCCCTCCCTAACTATACCAGGAAGTGCTACGACTTGTAAAGGCTCAGAGGCTTAAGTAACTGCTAACGGAGGATCTCGGGACTGGAAGGAGAAATGACTTATTTGGTTGTTCGGGGTTGTTTTGTTTGGGGTGGTAGGAATTGAACTCAGAGACACATGTGCTTAGCATCCGCACCACCCACCAAGTCATCTCTTGCCCAAGGTTGCCAGTTTTGTTGTCTAGAACCAAAGCTGCACAGCTGAGGGCAAGGGTCTATTTGGACTGTTTAGCATAAGGGCTTACGTGATTCCCGTTAGCACTGTTTAATGAGACGCTGTAAGAGCCCTGGCTTAGGTCAGGCATGGTACTAGGGAAGCTGAAACAGGAGGACTGTCAGATGTCTGAGGTCAACCTGGGCTACATTATGAATTGCAGGCCAGATGTGGTTACAGAATAAGACCTTGTCAAAACAAAAACAAAGCAAACAAAAACCTCCAACAACCCCCAGGACCACTGGGAGGGGTACAAAGAGAAATGTAAAGAGAATCCTGGTCATCGACTCCTGTTATCTAGGCCTGAAAGAATTTCTCTCTTTTTGCCTTTCCCCCTTGTCTAAACTCGCTCTGCCCACTCCAGTCCTTCCTCCCCTGACCCTTTAAGTACATACTCGTCTTGCCCTCGGCTCAGTCTTGCTAAGTTTCTAACTCTGCAGATAGCAAATCACAGGCATGCCATAATACTTTTGTCTTCATTGATTAATCAGAGGGGAGCAGCTGGAAACAACTACTTATAAGCTAATTGTTATCAATGCATAGGTAACAAAAGCTATTACCCGGACTCAGCCTGTGTAGTGTTCTGATCTAGGTGTTAAAAGAGCTGAGAGAAACGTCTTTCCTCCAGGTATGCTAGTGGTTGGGGGAAGGTGTTTTCTCCTCAGTCTTCAGTGATATGGAGTATAAATGTTCCTTTCAGAGGACCCTAATTCTGTCATTCATTTCTTCCCTCCGTGAATGCCTTTGCAGCTACGTGGGATGTTCTGTAGCTGGATCTTGTTTTAAGTCAAGAGGCGGGGCCTCGTTATCTTTCTGGAGCAGGTCTCAGACACTGGACTCAAATGACTTTCCTGCCTCAGCCTTCCATGTAGCTTGCCCAGCTTTATAGCTGTGCCTCGAATGTCTCCCAAAATTCCACACGGTAAAGGAGGTAGGAGGTCTTCAGGTTATTAGGGGCCTGGGCTAGGAAACTCCGCGACTCCAGCTCCTTCCCAGCTCTGCTTCCAGGTTGACAGGAGCAGCTTTGCTCTGCCACGTGCGCGGCGTGCTGACTTAAATCATTCAGGTAAGAAATGATTTAAGCATGTGCACCACTCCCCGGGAGCTATTGTCTCATCCTGGCTAACCTCTCTCCTTAGAAACAGCCCCTGGTCGGCTGTTGAGTCACAGACGGAGACAATGGTCAGAGGAAGAGGAGGCAGCCAGCTCTTCATCATGGTTGCCCCTTCTCCGGTGGCCTCATAGTTCCCAGGCTTAGAAGGCACAGCATGGCAGTGCTGTCCAGTCTGCCACCTCTCACAGTGAAAGGAAGAGGGGAAAGGACAAGGGGTGCCATGAATCCTCAGCCACAGACTGCTGAGCCTGAGCCCGTGACAGTCCCCACTTACCCAGAGAAAAGACGGAACTTGGCTGACCAGATATGCTGTGAGTCCTGCTAGAGTTGCCCAGCCTGGAGGGAGAAAGGGCAGAACAGAACAGATTCTTTCTTGTGGTTCCCAGAAACATCAGAAATTTCCCCAAAAGTCTTACAGGTTCTCAAGTGGGACGCTGAAGGCCAGACTGCAGAAGAAACCTCTAGCCTTGCCCTGTTAAAACCCAACTCTCTGCTTATTTCCCTCAGGACTCTGAGAACCAAGTTCTCTCAGGAGTTTCACCTCTCCTGCTCTCTAGCTCTGCAGCCTTCCCAGCTGTGCCACGATGCCCAGCAGACTGTGTCAAATGCTCCATCTGCACAGTTCGGGTGGTTCTGCAGAAGGGCAAGACCCAGGGCAAGATCCACCTCTTCTGATCACCTCTGGTCAAGTCTTCAAGCCTGCGAGCCACATTCATGAGCCACAACCGAGGCCCTCTGCAGAGATGGGCACAGTGGTCACAGTCCTGTGACCCATTTGCAGACCACCTAAAATTCGGAAAGCCATGTGCCCTTGCATTAGAAGGAACTGGCTGTGGAGTGGGGGAGAGGCAGGAATGTTTGGGTAGCAATATATGAAACATGGCAAAGAAGCAGACAGGGTGGATAGAGTTTCAAGCTGGTCCAGCAGAGTAGGGAGGAGATTGCCAGGGATGGAGCCATTGTGGGCAAAGCCCTGGAGGTCTGACTAAAAGCCTGGAGCTCACTGCTCCTAGGCCGTGTATAAAAGATGACTGTTACCCAAGTCCGAAACCACAGTTCCGTCCTAGCAGGGGTCTCAGAGAAGTCAACATTTTTATCCATCTTCACGAGTGGAAGACAAAGGTTTATCTGTGGCTTCAAACACATGCATCTTCTTATCATGTCAAGTTCTTGGTCTCAGCATCTGCAGTTCATCTAAACAGAGTGGGAGCGTGTGGGAAGGATATTGGGGTTACAGCCTAGGTGGAGAGTCTGGATTTATAGATGGTCATGAGCTGCTATGTGGGTGCTGAGAACTGAACTCAGATCCTCTCAGGCACTGAGCCACCTCCCCAGCCCCAGCCCCACAGCAAGTTTGAAGCTAGCAGGCATACTATGGCCGGCCCTGTCTCAAAGGGACTGGGGAGGGGAGACAGGTGTTGACATGGTGTTACAGACAAAAGCAAGCATCCTGGTCTACATAGTGAGAGCCCTTACAGAAGGCAAACACAAAAGAGACAACACTCTCTTCTCCACATCTAAGACTTAAGGCTTGACCTACCCATGCCTGAATGCCTCCACCACCTGTGGAAGTGTTTGCTACTCTGGACCCTTCCAAGTCCTCATCACCTGCCTTCTCCAGACAAGTGACCGGAGGCTGTGTGTTTCAAGCTTTATCTACAGCTTCAGGACATCCCATGTCTCCAGCCTCACCTCCTTCAGCACCTGCTTTCAGACACACATACCCACACACAGACACATCATTAAAAATCAAAGTAAGTCTTGACGTTAGAAAGAATTAAAAAAAAAAATTCTACCACATAGCTATGTGGTGGATAGTGAATCAGATAGCTTTCATATGTCTTTGTTCATAATAATACATAAATATTAAGTGTGTCTGCAGGTTGCCAGTGAAGAGGCTCCTCCTGGGAGGACTCACGTCCTTCTGCAGCACTTGCCACATGAAAGTTTCCCCTTCCGTCATCTGGCTGAGATATCCTCTTGGCAGAAGGAAGCCATACTTGTGGAAAAACACTAGTGTTCATGTAACATAACACCAGATCACCTAAAACAAGCAGCTTCCACACAAAGCAGGCCAGCATCTCTGCATGTGTTCCACTGACCTGTCCCTCCAGGGATTCTCCTCAGGAAAAGGGGGCTTTGGCCAGTAATTTTGGCAAGCGACTCCGTCTGGTTTGTAGGCAACTGGAGAGCATATCAGCTTCTAGAAGGTTCTCATAAATAGAATCATTAAAACAATGTACTAGTAGAAAAAAATACTGTGGAATGAGAGCTCTGGCCTAGCACTCTCGTAACACTGGTGAACACTAGAGCCACCATGTATTTATTTACTTTATGTGAGTGTTTTGCCTGCATGTATGTATATGCACCATGTGCATTGCCTGGGTACCCTTGGAGGACAAAAGAGGACATTAGTGTCCCTGGGAATGAAGTTTCAGGTGGTTGTGAGCTGCCATGTTAGTATTGGGAACTGATCCTAAGTCCTCTGCAAGAACAGCCAGTGATCTTAATCAGGAACGAGGCCAACCTGGTCTACAAAGTGAGTTCCAGGACAACAGAGAAACCCTGTCTCAAAAAAAAACAAACAAACAAAAAAAAAAAAACAAAAAAAAACAAAAGCAAAAAAAGCTTTGTATTTAATTATTTCTTTTTTATTTCATGTGTATTGGAGTTCTGCCTGCATGTGCATCTATGTAAGGATAGTGTATCCTTTGGACCTGGAGTGTGAGCTACCGTGAGAGCTGGGACTTGAACCTGGATCCTCTAGAAGAAAAGCTATTGCTTGTAACCTCTGAGCCTTCTCCCCAGCCCCTATTTCTTTCTTTCTTTCTTTTTTTTCTTTTCTTTTCTTTCTTTCTTTCTTTCTTTTTTTTTTTTTTTTTTTTTTTTTTTTTTTTTTTTTTTTGTGCTGAATGTGGTGGTACACACCATTAATTCCACCACTCCAGAGGATGAGGCAGAGGCAGGAAGATCTTTAAAAGTTCAAGACTAACCTGGTCTACATAGTAGGATCCAGGCTAGCCAGGGCTACAGTGTGAATCTGTCTTAAAATCTTTTCGTTGTATTCTTCCATAAGTTAACGTATCTTGATCGTATATATCTGCATCATCTTCCTACTTCCTCGCCAACCCCCTCCCCCTCCTCCTCTCTCTAACCCACTAAGTCCAATTAGTTCTGTGGGGCAGCTGTTTCTCAGGTAAAAGGGTCATCTTTGGCCCAAACTTCACTCCCGTGTCATCGTCCCAAATGCTCAGAGCAAGCTCACGGTCCTAGGCTATTTCTAAGCACAGTGGAGCTCCCCCAGGTCTGATAGCTGCACTTTAGAACTAAAACCCAAGAGAAGTTTAAAGGAGGGGGAGCCTGAAAAACTCAGGTCAGACCTCGAGTCCTCGTGGGCAGGAAGTACAGACTCAATAACAGAACCAAGATAAGTTTCCTGAAGAGATCCGTCTCTGCATTTCATTATTGCCTCCATTTAACTTACCAGTCTCAAGGGCATGGAACTTTGTCTGCAGAGTGAGTTCCAAGATGGCCAGGGAACTGAGGAGATAGCTTGGTGAGTAAAAGGCTTACAATCCAAGTGTGAGGATCCCCCACATCTACATAAAACCCTGGAGCTAGAGGGATGGCTCAGTGATTAAGAGCACTGACTGCTCTTCCAGAGGTCCTAAGTCCAATTCCCAGCAACCACATGGTGGCTCATACCATCTGTAATGGGATCTGATACCCTCTTCTGGTGTGTGGATGTATGTGTAAAAACTCCTATATATATATATATATATATATATATATATACAACACACAAGAAAATAAATTAATAAAAAAAAAAAAACTGAGCCAGGCGTGGTGGCACACGCCTTTAATCCCAGCACTTGGCAGGCAGAGGCAGGCAGATTTCTGAGTTTGAGGCCAGCCTGGTCTACAGAGTGAGTTTCAGGACAGCCAGGGCTATACAGAGAAACCCTGTCTCGAAAAAACAAAAAACAAAACAAAACAAAACAAACAAACAAACAAAAAAAACACCCTGGCACAGGGCTAATGAGCTGGCTGGGCAGGAAAGGCACACATGGTTGAAAGGGAAATAACTCATGAAGTTGGTCCTCTACTCTCCAGGAGCACACAGCCTGCAGGTCAGTGCTCACCCGCATACATCAATAGGTAGGTAAGCATCTCTGTTGGATTTTGCACTGCTGTGATGAAACACCATGACAACAGCAAGGTGGGGAGGGGAGGGGAGGGTTTATTTCTCTTACCACATCATCCAGGGAAGTCAGGCCAGGAACCCAGGGCAAGGACCAGAAGGCAGGAGCTGGAGGAAGCCGAGGCCATGGGAAGTGCTGCTTAGTGACTTGTTCCTCAGGACTTGCTCAACTGCTTTCTTACAGCACCCCAAACCACCAACCCAGGGGTGGTACTGCCCACAGTGAGCTGGGCCTTCCCACATCAATTATCACTCGAGAAAATGTACCACAGGCTTGCCCACAGGCCAATTCAGCGAGGGCATCTTCTCAGTTGAGGTTTCTGATTCCAAAATGACTGACTTGCTTATGTCAAGTTGACATAAAAATTAGCCAGTACAACAAGTAAATGCAATAATAATAATAACAGCCGGGTGTGGTGGCACACGCCTTTAATCCCAGCACTCAAGAGGCAGAGGCAGGCAGATTTCTGAGTTCGAGGCCAGCCTGGTCTACAAAGTGAGCTTCAGGACAGCCAGAGCTATAAAGAGAAACCCTGTCTCGAAAAACCAAAAACATATATATAATAATAATAATAATAATAATAATAACAACAACACCCTGGCATGCGTGGTGGCGGCCATCTGATTTGAGGGCCCAGGGAGGGCTCCATAGTGCTTGCTGGCTAGCCAGTTCAGCTGGACCAGTGATCTCCAGGTTCAGTGAGAGAACTTGCCTCAAAAAATGAGGGATTCAGCAAGATGCCAATGTTGACCTTTGGCCCCCACTTGCACATGGTCACAAACACACACACACACACACACACACACACACAGAGGAAAGAGGCAGGAAGGAAGAAAAGGAGAGAAGACAAAAAAACGAAACAAAACTAAGAGTGGACCCAGCAGTGCCCCCAGCAGAGAAGACCCGGGTATAAGAAGCTCACCAACCTAAGTCATGGAGCTTCTAACGCTTACTCTTTTCCTAGTCCCACTGGGAGGATTAAAATTCCCAGGCCCTTGCAGACTCCCTGCTGGAGGGGAAAGTACTACTCAAGCAGCCCCAGGACAGAATCCCAAAGAAAAGGCTCAAGTGCAGGCCTTTGTAAACAAAAAGATAAAGATCAGAAAGGAGGAGGCGTGGCTAGAGCACCTGTAAGAATCACTCTTTCTAAGACCCGGAGCTGCCATAGAGCAACTGCCCCCAGCATACTTAGATAGCAGGGGAGGTTCACAGCAAATCAGCAAAGACTGGCCAGCTGCTCCAGCCACCAGGAAATGTAAGCACTGTTTGCCTGCCCTAAGGCTTGTGAATAATGGTGTCTTGGGGGCTGGAGAGATGGCCTGGTGATTAAGAGAACTTGTTGCTCTCCCAGCACGCACATGACTGCTCACAACAGTGTGTACTCTTGTGGCCTCCTCGGACACCAGGTACATGTGCACACATGAGGCAAAAGACTCATACACGTAAATAAAATTACAATGTTAAGAAATAGAATGTTCGGGCTGGCGAGATGGCTCAGCGGGTAAGAGCACTGACTGCTCTTCCGAAGGTCCTGAGTTCAAATCCCAGCAACCACATGGTGGCTCACAACCACCCATAATGAGATCTGATGCCCTCTTCTGGAGTGTCTGAAGATAGCTACAGTGTACTTACATATAATAAATAAATAAATCTTTTAAAAAAAAAAGAAATAGAATGTTCGTTGTTCTTGCAGAGGACCAGAGTTGGGGGTCTCAGCACCCACATGAGGCAGGTCACAACCTTAACTCTAGCTCCAGGGAGCCCTCTTTTGGCCTCCAGAGGCACCTGCACACATGTAGCATAAACAAATATAAATTTTTTAAAAGTTAAAAACAAGCTGGGGGAGGTGGTACATACCTTTTTTTTTTTTTTTTAAGATTTATTTATTTGTATGAGTACATTGTAGCTGTCTTCAGACACACCAGAAGAGGGTGTAGGATCCCATTACAAATGGTTGTAAGCCACCATGGGGTTGTTGGGAATTGAACTCAGGACCTTGGAAGAACAGTCAGTGCTCTTAACCCCTGAGCCATCTCTCCAGCCTTTTAAATCCAGCACTTTCGAGGCAGAGGCAGGCAGACCTCCTTGAGTTCAAGGCCAACTTTGTTTACATAGCAAGCTCCAGGACAGCCAAGACTACATAGAGTAACCTTGTTTCAAAATCACATAAAAACAAACAAATAAAAACATTAAAATATATCTTTTATTATCATCATCATCATTATTATTTTTTTTTTTAATCGGGACTGGGAATGATAGCACACACCTTTAATCCCAGCACTTCAGAGGCCGAATCGGGTGGATCTCTGTAAGACTGAAGTCCATCAGGTCTGCACATGGAATTCTGGGCAAGCCAGGACTCCAGGCCAGTGCGGCATTTTCAAGGTCAGCATAGGCTACAAGAGTAGACGCCGTTCAGCAAACAAAACAAAGCTGAAGGCTTGCAGCGTTGGCCATTCTTCAACCTTCTCTGTGCAAATCTCATCCTTCATCAACCTCCTTCCTCTTGGCACTGCCTCTACACCGCAGCCGGAGGGCTGGCCACTGCCCTTAGACAGTCCTGGCTTTGAATAGGAAATCCGTTCCTCCCCAGCTCTGACAGATGACGTAACATTTATGTGCCTTGGTTTCCTCATCTGAATGACAGAGACAACAATCATAGCTTGTAGCTCATGGTGCTATTATGAGGAGTCCTCAAGCCATGGATTATAAATCTCTTAGAATAACGCTTATTAGTGAGGGAAGCATTCTATTCAGAGACTGTACATGAAATGGATTTCTTGATAGGGTTACTGGTAGAAAAACAATTTAGAAATTTTTGTTTTTGTTTTTGTTTTGTTTTTCGAGACAGGGTTTCTCTGTGTAGCCCTGGCTGTCCTGGAACTCACTTTGTAGACCAGGCTGGCCTCGAACTCAGAAATCCATCTGCCTCTGCCTCCTGAGTGCTGAGAAACAACTTAGAATTTTTTTTTTCAAAGTTTATTACAGGGCTGGAGAGATGGCTCAGTGGTTAAGAGCATTGACTGCTCTTCGGAAGGTTCTGAGTTCAAATCCCAGCAACCACATGGTGGCTCACAACCATCCGTCACGAGATCTGATGCCCTTTTCTGGTGTGTCTGAAGACAGCTACAGTGTACTTAGATATAATAATAAATAAATCTTTAAAAAAAAACAAAGTTTATTACATGTTATTGATTTGTTTTATGGGATGGGTGGGGCATTGTGCAAGGTACAGATATGCAGATGGAGGACAATTTACAAGAGTTTGCTTCTCTCCTCCCACCAAGTGGGTCCTGGGGACTCTAACCCAGGTCATCAGACTTACTCACAAATATCAATACCCATCTCCCTGGTTCAACCTTGAATACCTTAAAGGAGCTCTCTGATTTGCTCATCCTACTCCCCGAAAGCAGTAGAATGGGGTAGCCTGGAATAAAAGAAGAAGCTGTGTTCCAGTCAGTCACAGATCCAGGAAACCGGAAACCCAGTGAGAACAGAGAGGTAACTGGATCAGAAAGTCTCTTAGAGCTAGAGACACCCAGCCCAGGAGAGAAGTAAGGGTCTAGCCTGGGCCATGCCAGGGGTTCAGTCCTCACTACCAAAAATCGGAGGTAGCTCAGACCTGTAACCTAGGAATTTGAAGCCAGACTGTATAGTAAAACTGTTAACAAGCAAACAAGTAAGTTCATATATCATTTAATGCTACTGTCAGACCAGCCGTGGTTTCCATATTACATTTTAAAACACATTGTTCTGCATGCAAACAAGAAACCGATTTAGCTCAGAGGAAACCGGATCAAGCCAGGTACTGTGTCTGGATCAAATTCCAGGAGATCCAGGATTTGCCAGGCTCTATTTCCTGTGGGCCCAGATTCAACAGGATGATACAGGTTTCAAAGGAAATGAAAGCATGACTGGAGTGGATCTGGCTTGGAGATTCTGATTTAGAACAAGAGGTGGGAGGACCCTGAATCGGATGCTCCTTTCAGCCTGTCTCTCGCTCTGTAACCCAGTAGGCTCCCTCACTGCGGAGTGGCGCGGGGTGAAAACAGTGAAGATTTTTCTGCACAGCCTTGACCTGTGCTGTGAGTGCTTTGCAGGGAGGTCCTCGATTCCCAATCACCGAAGGATGCTGAAGGGCTTCTGTGGTGGGGAAAGGATCTACACCTTGGAATGTTAATTACACTCCCCCCCCCACCCCCCCAGCCTTCAGGCTGAAAACACAGCTGGACTGTTGAGTAATCCAACAGGCCCTGTCTTGTCCGGTGGCTTTGCTTAGAATGAAGAGAGGAAATTCATTCAAGTTTTGCCTACTGTCAGGATTAGCCCTTTAAAGTATTCTGTCCCTTCGGATGAAGCACTCCAGAGAAACTGGATTGGAGATAGACATTTAATCCTCTTCCCATTCTCTTCAATGGTAAATTCTTCCCATTGACTTTGTCCATGTGGCTCACATCCTCTCCTTGGGACCCCTCACCTTAGATTGGACACAAAGGACTTAGGACTGGGCAGACAAACCCTCTCTGCCATCCATGTTCACAATATCTAGTTTCTCTTTCTGGTTAAAAACAAAATCCCAAGGTTTTGGCAGAATCTTCCAGGAATTTGGGAAACACATATCACTTAATCAAGAAAAACCTTCCAGAAGGGCTGAAAACTAACTAACGTTACAGGGACAAGGGGATGGTTCAATGGATAAAAGTGCTTACCATAGGGCTGGAAGGATCATAAGCACTTTTCTGCCATGTGGGAGTGTACACACACACACACACACACACACACACACACACACGTATACACAGAGAGAAAGAGAACTAAAAGAAATATATATAATTTGAAAATAAATGTGACGGGTGGTTTGCCTGCTTGTATGTATGTACACCACATGTGTGGCTACTGCCCATAAAGGCCAGAAGAGGGTGTCAGGTCACCTGGAACTAGAGTTACAGATGCTACATGTGACCCAGCATATGCAGAACATGGAATCTGGGGAGCGGAAAGTGACTCAGACACAGTGGCAGCCACACGCAGAGGGGAGCTGCCTCTTTGTAACCACCACCACCATGGTAATACAAGAGTTTTAGAAGGTCCACGCCCAGCCCCCAGCACGGAGGTACCAACTGGTAAGCAGTAGCAGTGGGATTCCATGAGAATGTGCCTCTGGCCGACCGAGGAGTTTTTCTCCCAGGCTTGTGTCTGACTGTGTAGAATGTTAGTTTGTTTTCCAGGCTCTGCAGGCAATCCTGTGAACTACCAACTGTGGAGCTATAGTCCTTCACTGTTAGAAGTCCCGACAGTGAGTCCTGTCATCTGCATCTGCAATCTCACTATTAGAAAATAGACCAATGCAGTAATTATCAGAATAATCATTCTAATTATAGTAATAAAGCTTTCTTTTTTAAAATATCTCCAGGCTACAAGGAATGAAGAAAAGCATGTATTAACAACAACAGCAGCAGCAACAACAACAGAGGACTGGAGAGAGATGGCTCAGCAGTTAAGAACATTTGTTGCTCTTGCAGAGGAACAGGGTTCGATTTCCAACACCCACATGGTGGCTCACGAAACATCTGTCATTTCAATTCCAGGAGATCCAGTGTCCTCTTTAGACCAAGCCTGCACATGATGTGCATACACATAAAACATTTACACATAAGATAAAATGAATAAATCCAGTTTTAAATCTTTGAGACTAGAGAGCTGTCTCAGTGGCTAAGAAGGCATGTTTAGTTCCAGCACCCTCATGGCAGGTCACAACCATCCTTAGCTAAAGTTCTAAGGACCCAACGCCCTCTTCTGACCTCTACTGACATCAGGCAAGCAATGTGGTTCACATACATACATACATACATGCATGCATGCATGCTTACAACTACCTGTAACTCCAGCTGCAGGGGATCTGATCCCATCTTCTAGTCTCGAGGTCACTACACACACACACACACACACACACACACACCAAAAATTAAAATAAAGCCATAGTAGTGTACATGTCTAACTTCGGCACTTAGGCAACAGAGCAGGAAAATCTCTATGAGTTCTAGGCCAGCCATGGTTTCTCAAAAAACTAGAATTAAATCCTAAAAAGACAAAGAAAAATCCGATTAAACTATAGTATTACAGAGCCAGGAATGGTTGTGCAGGCCTTGTGTTTAATCGAGAGACCAAGGTAGGCAGATCTCTGAGTTCGAGGCCCAGCCTGGTGTACAGAATGAGTTCCAGGACAGCCAGGACTGCACAGAGAATCCCTGTCTCAAACAAACAAACAAACAAACAAACAAACAACCCTCTAAGTATTACAGAACAGCAGTCTCTAAAAACATCTGTGAGGAATACCAGAAAGCCGGTGCATTTGTTTAAATCCTTGGCTCAGGATGTTGTACTCACATCTGGGAAGGTACCTAGTGGTATACTCCAGCACAACAAAGAGATGCCCAGAAAGAGTGACTCATGACAGCAGACTGACTTTGAACAAATGAAAAATGAATGTGTATACAGTGCAGCTTCCATTTAAACAACATCCTTACCTACTGTTGATGGTGGCCATAGCAGTAGGACATCTTTTTGTCTGTTGTATTGCTTCCTGAGATAGGGTCTCTCTGTGTATTCAGTGGCTAGCCTGGAACTCACTATTTAGATCAGGCTGGCCTCAAAATCATAGAGATCCACCTGCTTCTGCCTCTGGAGCACTGAAGTTAGACGTGTGTGCCACCCCACCTGACATAAAGTTTTGTAACAAGACCCCAGACCTTAGTAGGCCTCCATTCCTTAGCACAACTGACTCCATGATGGAAGTGCCATTCAGGCTGTAAAACTGAGCACATAGACATCACCACCTGCCAAAACTAAAAGGCCTAATCCATCAAAGTCCATAGTTTGTCTCTAAATGTAACAATTTTGCCTTTTGACTTCTGCTTCTTGCTAACTGCTACTGTGAACGAAAGACATGGTTCATGTGTGAACCCAAGACATTTTTTTTTTTTTATGCTTAAAAGCTCATCCTGAGAAAGGCTTGGTGCTACACTGGGATCTTGACCACTCAGTGTAGTTGTCTGCTGGCTAACAAAGACTTTCTACTGGCTTAAACCCAGAGCCAAGCAGTCTTCTCTGGTGAGTAGCCCACAACTGTTTTTAAAAGCATAAGGTCTAGTTCTTTCTCCTGGCAAAGGCTTGTGGTGTTTTCTCCAAGTGTGGCCCGCTGACATCTCTTCTTGTGTCCTTATTCTCACCTTAGATTCTTCTGAGGCAATGTCCATTTCAAAGCCGACCTGGGAGCTTTCCACAATGCTAAGCTAACAGGAATCACTGTCACGTGCTCTGTGTTCTTATTTTTCTATCTTTTAGAAGGGGACACACAAATAGTAGGCTTATGGTTTAGTCAAGTGGCACATTAGTTTCCTGTTGCTGCTGTAACAGATTGCCATAAAGTTAGTGACTCAGAACAGCACAAATATACAGCTCTGCACTTCCAGATCTAAAATGTCTGAAGTTAGCTCCACTGAGATTGTATCTCCAGGATTGACTCCTTCTGGAAGTTTCTGGGGAGAATCCGTTTTCTTCTCAAGGCTGGCAACATTCCCTCCATCCCCTCATGCTCGTGTCTCCTCCTACTACCTCTGCTCCTCCTGTCTCTCTGAGAAGAAACCTTGTGATTACATCGAGCTTACCTGCACATTCCAGGTTGTCTCCACTACGAGACCCCACAATTCAATCGCACCTCCAGAGGGTGATTTTTGCTGTGTAAGGCAGCGTTTACACCACACACAGCAACAGACAGTTCTGGCTTCCCCCGTCAGTGGGTGTTCAAGGTAAGGTTACGTGGAGAATCGAGAGTATGAAATCAAGAAAACCAACAGATATCTGGAACACAGAGAAGGGTATCGGTAGTGCTTTGTGCTAATGGTTCTAATAGATAGAGCGAGAGCTGCAACTATACTTAAGGCATTAGGGCAACAGTTAAGCACTGTTGAACATAGTTAAGTGCCTGCCTAAAAGAGTGTTAGTGCTGTCTTGGGGTGTCTTTAAGAATTTTTTAAAGTAATCATTATTTTATGTACATAGGTGTTCTGCAGGTATGTATGTATGTATGTGCACCATCTGCATGCCTGGTGCCCACAGAGGCTTGCAAACCGTCATATGAGTGCTGGGAACTGAACCTGGGTCCTCTGCAAGGGCAGCCAGTGTGCTTCCCCATTGAGCATCTCTCTCCAGCTCCTCTTTACGTGTTTATTGTAAGTACCTTGGTGTTCTGCTCTGTGAATGAGTGAGCACACAGGGAACAGGCTGTTCTGGTTTTGAATGGCAGGTTCTTTCCTTCCCGTCTAGTAGCGTGGAGTGGGGAACCGAGCCAGGCTGTTCTCCAGAAGCCGATCAGATTGTCTTCCCACAGCCTCCTTGTTTGGATACTTTCTGACCTCTCTGATAACACTGTGGCTATGAGGACAGCGGAAGACCGGATGTCTCCAGGAGGGCTTCTTTGCTCCATGCACAATCACTCCAAACAAGCCCCACACCCAAGGTAAAATCAACTTCAATGAACTTGTGGTGACCTGATAGCTGCTCTCACTCAGGATGGTGGTGGCGGGGGGAGACACCTTCTCAGTCACTCAGCAAGGACCTAGGGATTAAAATAATGAAAAGGAATAAAAATAAAACTATGATGAAGCCAGTGGCTGGTGGGATTGACTGTGTGTGCTGATTGGTGCAAATGCATCCTCTGTGTATGTGCCACACCCACCACTCCGTGCTATATAACCAGGCTGGTCAGTTCACTTTTTTTGAGTTAGCCAGGAGATGTTCTCCTGTATAGCTCCCAAATATTAAACATCAGGCTCTAGTTCCAGTATAAAATAGCCCTTTCCTGAATGGTCTCTTTGCCTGCTAAATTATTTTTACTATTATTATTGTTAGTGGTGGTGGTTTTGTGAGACAGGGTCACACTATGTAGCCTTGGCTGGCCTTGAACTCACTATGTAGACCAGGCTGGCCTGGAGCTCATTGAAATCCATCTACCTCTGTCCCTGGGCTGGGATTAAAGGAAGGTGTGTACTGCCACGCCCAGTAGAGAAGCCTGAACTGTTGTGAAGAAGAGATGGTAGGGCTCAAAGAGGCAGTGGGAGGAGGGCAGGGGGAGAGTTCCCGAGAGTGACAAGGGGTGGAGGTGACAATAGGCCGGGGAAGAATGGAGACGGCAAAGATCTGAAGAGAGCAGAGGACAGTTCCAGCTGCTGGAAGAGCCCCTAGCTGCTGGGAGCCCCTGAGAGCTGGCAACCACTGAAGGCTGAGGTCCTGGTACTCAGGAGCTTGGCTGCTGCAGCACGAACCACAGAGGTCAAGGGCCCTGACACTTTAGGCTTCTACGCTATAGCACTGGCTGGTGCTGACGGCTGCTGTCTGAAGCTGTTGCTAGCTGCTGGCTAGAGCCAAAGATCTCACTAACTACCAAGTACAAGGTCATTGGCAATTTGAACCCAGAAGCACTAAGACCTGAGCTCCTAGAGTTATGTTTTTGGCTAAGCCACAAGTGTCTAGTTATTGAGGCTTGGAGCTATACGCTTATGAGTCTGTCAGCATGGCCCATAAGTCGTTGGTTCCTAAGGACCCATAAAGTGACTAACGCTGAAGAGCTGTTTCTTGCCTATTAATGGTTTCTATCTAGGAACACCAAAAGGTCCCAGGCCAGTCCATCGGTGACCCTTTTACCATTATCATGGCTGGTTTAGTTTCCTCTTCTTCCAGTTTTTAATGTCCTTAACAGACAGAGCAAGTCACCCAGGCCTTGTCCTGGAAAAGTACCTCCTTTTGGCCGCATACCTGCACAAGGCTGTTTCGTTGACTGCTGCTCTGCCTACAGATGATAGCTTTGTTTTCTTTTTAAAAACGTATTTAATTTGACTGTTTATGTAGAAGGGGCATCCACGGGGAGCCAGAAGAGGATGCTGGAGGGAAGCTGGAATTACAGTTATTTGTAAGCTCTTCTGTGGTTGCTGGGAACCAAACTTGGATCTCCTGGAAGAGCAGCAAGTTCTCTAAACCACAGCTTGATCTCTCCAGCCCCTGACGGCAACGTCTAAAGAGAAAAATCCCCAACAGCCACCAATGCGTAGGAGCCATAGGCTCTTTTCTCCAAAAAGGGTTGGGAGGTGGCAGCCATTCAGATACTGTTCATCTCCTTAGCCAGCTTACACTAGCTCCAGATCAATAGAAGACTGTCACCAAAAACAAGAAGGATAGACCTTAAGGAACGAGAACCCCTCTGAGGTGTCCTCCAGCCTCCACAAGAGTAGCAGAAAAACACACACTGAAATATGAACACACACACACACACTTAAAAAGAAAGATTATAAAATGTCCCCAAATACAAAATGCTTTGGAAAGCTGAGGCCTATCATATGTAAATCACCAAATAAAGTCTTCAAGGTCGAAGACCTTCCTGGTACCTCAGGTTATATAAAGCCACTTACTGGCGTTCCCAAGCTTCGAGTAACTCATGAAAATTAGATCTTATATAAGCTCACAAGACACCAAGCTTAATGCAGAAACCATCATGCCCGCCCATGCTTACCTCGGGGAGAGACAAGGGAAGGAGAAAGCCGTCCTCAGTGCACACAGACACACAGACTCCTCGTTAACGAGAAGCTACAAACCTGCTACACTGAGTCTTCTTGGGTCATGTCAGATAATCACAGGTGCAGCCACTGGATTAGTCACATCTGGAATTTCACACAGACCTTTAGTCGGCCCTCTCTCCTTAGAAGTACAGTTTATTGCTGGGATTAAGCAACTGTCACCCCAAGGAACGGAAGATCGCTACTCACCTGGCTCACCTTGAAGGTGAGTGGAAGCTTTCTAGAAGTTTCTTTTCTTTCTTGTCAAATGGTCCAAGTGGAAACAAGCAAATTGCCCTTCAGAATGCAGAGGCTGGGGACTAGGGACACTCCTATAAAAAGCTAAGGCTTTTCAAACACATCCTGGTATGGCTGTGTGTGCCTGTAACACCCCCTACCCATCCACCCCCTACCCCCTGCACTGGGGCAGAATCCTGAGAGTTCATTGGCCAGCCAGCTGGCCAAAATCCATAGTTTCCAACTCAGTGAAAGGCAATAAAGTAGAACATGACAGAGGAAGACAGCCAACATCTTGCTCTGGCTTCTGCATGCAACACGCAATGCACACACACGCACGCGAGTGCACACACACTTTCAAGGAAAACAAAGAGTTTCTTTGCAAAAAGGAACCCTGAGCATTAAAGCATTTGATGTCTAGGATGTTAAGAGAAGTAATTAACGGATTGCACCCGTGGGCTCCTCTGCACAAACACAATTAAACCTTTAAGTCTCTCAGAGGCAGCAACAGTTGCCAGGACTCTGAAGCCAGAAGGCCCAAGCAAATCCCAGCTTGGCAACTTCTGTGCTGTCTCAGTTAGCTTTGGAATGGCTGTGACCTCCACAAGAGCTGATGGTAACAGACTAAAGGAGGAAAGGTTGATTTCTCTGGGCTCACGGCTTCCGAAGCTTTTCTTCCCATGACCATGTGGAAGGCAGAAGTCTGTGGAATCTCTTGGGACAGGGGCATGTGACATAGGCTGTTCACATCATAGTGGACCAGGACAGAGAGTGCAAGGCAGGAAATAAGGGGCACAGCCATTTCAGGGCCTGAGTCTAATAACTTACTTCTCCTGGGCTAGGCTTCATTTCCAAAGTTTCCAGACTCTTCCCTGAAATCATCCCTAGCTGGGGGTCAAGTGTTGAAAATACGAGCCTAT